>NW_024430852.1:0-71168 GCF_017639785.1 Mesocricetus auratus
ATATAAATGAGTACAAAAACAGTAATCTTTACTTGGACAATTGAAATAGACATATGAAGAACAAAAATTATTTTTATTTCCTAAGAGTTTGATAACAACCCAGACTGCTCTTTTATGAGAAACTGGAAACAGAATAGATGTCCATGAATGGGGAAGTTGAAACAGCAAGTGTGGTACATTTACACAATGGAACATTACTCAACTCTTAAACAAAAATGAAACTCTGAAACTCACAGGTAAATGGTTAGAGCTAGAAAATAAAAACAGAAAGAAATAACCAAGAACAAATATAAATATGGTATCTATCTACTTATATGTTGTGGTAGATGTTAAGTCTTTGATAGGCAGACTACAATCCATTACAACAGAAACTAGGTATAGAGGAAGAGACTAGAAGAGAGTGTTGGATATCACTGGGAAGGGAAGATGGAATAGATAATATTGGGGGAATAGCAGAAGGGAAAACTGTAAGCAGAATATATTGTTTCAAAAGAACTATTTAACAAAGTGGACAGCAGTGGTACACACCTTTAATTCCAGCACTTGGGAAGTAGAGGCAGATCTCTGTGAGTTCAAGGCCAGCTTGGTTTACAGAGCTACTTCTAAGACAGCCAAGATTATACAAAAAAAACCCTTTCTTGTAAAACCAAAACACAAAAACAAACCCAAAATATAAAACAGAAGCTAAAAATAAATTTCATAAAATAAATAGGTAAAACCCTATTTTGCCCTTACGACAACAGGACATCTGGGGGGGGCTATGAAAAAGCAAACAGTTTTCACAGATTACTTAAGTATTTACAATAGCTTACATAGACATTACTGGAAATGAACAGAGGCCTACAGAAGTTCAGCAGTTTTCATGAGGCCACAGTGTCAGAAAGGGGCCAAAGTTAGCTCCAAACACAGGTCCTCATTATTTTTACATTTTTCACACTGGCTCTTAGGAGGGAGTCCTCAGGAGGCTAGTACTTGGGGAGTAGAAGAGTCCTTTGAGGATACAGCACATTTCTACAAGCAGAGAGTTGACCATCTGTCCAGGGAGGGAACACATGCATGCCGGTGAAAGGCCAGAATCCTCACTAATCCCAGTAACTCACAGTAAAGCCCACACTCCTCCTTCAAACACTGGCCCCACACTCTCCTACTGACCTTCCATAGAAGAGGTGACTTCGAGAGACGAAGGGACAACAGTGGGGTGGGCTGGAGTGGCCAGAGACACCCATTGTCTGGACAGCTCAGTGGCATCCACATCAGCAGACACAGGAGCGGGGGATGGCATGCCTTCTTCAGGCTCCCCACTGCCTCTGGGAACCTCAATATGCTCTTGTGTCACCAAGGGTAATGTGGGGTCTGGTTCTTGAGTGGCCATTGTCATCTCTTGAGTGATGTATAAAAAGGAGGACTTTTATAAATAGACCAGATCCCTATACGTTAAATTCACTACTATGTCAAAAACTGAAAAACAGCAGACGCTGATATCAAAGTGACATCGTTGTAACCACTGGGGAAGTGGGCTCCACTCAGTGCCCTAAAAGCCGTCATTTGGTCCCTGTGGTGGCTCCATTCTCACTTGAGTCTCTGCACAGTCTCCTAAATCTGGGGTCCCTGTCAGACTAGCTCCCTCAAGCATGATGTCATCGCACTAATCACTTAGGACAGAAGAAATTGGAACAGCTGTGCTCACACTCACTGTGACCTTGAGGTCTCCCAGAAGACTGTCAGCTCTTGGATCAATATCAAAATATCCACCAAGTGTGTGGTGGCAGTGGTCTGGGAATTGTCACCTGACTTCTCTGAGGGTCTCCCCCTCCCCCAACCAGGCTCTGTATCTGTTGTGGAATCAATACGAGGAACAGCAGTCATCCCCTTGGATGCATCTGTCTCAAATTTCTCAGTTCTTGGATTGGCAGTTCGCATTTCTTTGGTTTTTATATAAGATGTAGCTGTGCTTCCCAAGCTAACTGCTTCCTGACTTTCAGTGGCAAACAACTCATTATCTACATGCTTCAGGAAGTCGCGTGTTACATCTGTGATCCCTTCTCTAATGGGCTGGATGCTAGAACTGCTATGTGGTCCCTCCAGGTGAGGATTAAGAGAAGTAGGTGAAGAGACAGCAATGATTGACATGGCCTTGGAAAGTCTGTGTTCAGGAGACATCTTTGCAAGCTGTCTGGGACCATGCCCTTCTTCACTGGCTGAGATCACTGGCTCACTGGAAGAGTGAAGATCAGGGATGTCAGGATGCAGAAGCCCAGCTCCTGGAAGATGGGGTTCTTTGTTGACAGAGGTTACTTTATTTAATTGCATCACTGATGATCCTGCAGACAGCACCATTGGAGATTCAGAGGGCATCTGCTGGGACATGTGCTTTGGAGCAGAGGAGATGTTTTCTTGGTCACCAGTGTTCATCTCCCAGGACTGCTGTGTCTCCCCATGAGCATGTGCTGTCTCCCTCTTTTCCACTTTTGGGAAAGCTAGACAGTGAGTGGCTAGGGTGAGGCAGACAACGCTACAGAAAGCCACAGAGCCGTGCAACAGAGTGGGTCTGCTCATAGTGGAAGAGAAATGCAAGGTGAAGGAGTTGACAGTTCCAGGGATTGAGTCCTGTGGAAAAGTAATGCATAGCACACTGTCATGTGGATATATTTTGAAAATAAGCTCCTTCAACTTAAACCCGAAGAACAATGATCTCCTTGACTCCTCCCAGAGAAGGGAGGTAGGACATGGTTGCTCTATTTCATTGTCCCCTTGAGACATGAATAACCCAGATCACTTTTCCCTTCTGAATTCTGCAGCTGATTTAACTTAAAGCTCCCTAAAAAATGGTACACAAAATGACTTTAGAATTTAGCACCATGTCTAGGAGATGGAAAGCAAATGTTACAAATACATTTTAGAAACTTTTGTGTTTCTGTGGTCTGTATGTTTGTGTCCCTAAAATTCATAGGAGATCTAACCATAAGGACAGTGTTGGGAGATAAGGCTTTTAGAAAATGCTGTCATGAACACAGGACACTGATGAATGGGACCAGGGTCCCTGGAAAGAGTCCTCACACATCCCCTTCCCCCCTTGTCTGCCATGTGAGATCACATACGTACTTGCCTTGTAAACACCGGGCCCTGGCCAGAGACCACATTTGCTATTACCCTTAACTTGAACTTCAAGAGTCCAGAAATATATTAATTTGGAGGGTTTTGTTGCTCTTATTCTGTGACTGGAGTTATATACAATTCCCCTTCCTCCAACCACCCCCATGATGATATGTGGCTACAGTCATTAAAATACAAAGTACAATTTAAAACTTGATAAATGTCAAAAATGCTGAAAAGCAGGTATGTTCACAAGTTTAAAAATGCATGTGAAAGATTTTTAAACAAAATATATCTGTAAAGCTTTCAAAATATTTGCAACAAGAAAAAATATACAGAAAACCTTCATATTCCAAAATTGCATAATCAGAAAAGATAGCCAATGTGAACATTTGTTATTTGAAAAATGTTAAATTTGCACTTCTTGCTGGTTACTTATGGTTTATAGTCATTATATTTGGTATATTCTTTAAACAACTCACATTGTCATTGGAGCTCAAACTACAACCGTATATTAAAACAGGACATTGTCTTCCCAATTCAATGATTTGTAACACTGTTTTCCCATTGTGCTGGGTGTGACCTTTGATTTACATTATTGTAAATTTCCCAAATCATGATCCCCATATATATTTGTGTCCTGTTACCCTGAAGGAAAACAAAACTGAGAGTGTTTCTGCAGTCTCAGCATGATTCCTTCAGGAGTGGAGTTACCACACATGTGAACGAGACTGTACGTTTTATGATTTATGGTCTTGTGTACTGAGAGGAAAATTTTATGGACAAATTAGATTTAGTGGAAAGGAGAAAAATGTAAAGGTCTAACAAGCCTCAACCACCTTTCCAAGACAGAATTCTCCTTCAGGGTCTTATTTCCATCTCCATCTAGAGTTCTAAATATCTATGTGCAGGGAAATCTGCCTGCTCTAAAGGATGTTGCTTCTGTGATTAAGTGCTGGCCACCTGCTTTCCAAATCCAATTACAGCAGAGAAAGTGGGGGTGAGCCACAGCCTTTTGTGTGTCCGTGTGTTGAGGCCATGTGCTCCCTTTCTCCACGGCTGCAAGCAACATCTGAAGTCCAGGGGAAAGAGAAACGATGGCCTGTAGGAATGGCAGCAGCGAGCAGTCTGCCACTCAGATTAATAGATGACTTCAGTGCCTTCATCTTCCAATCCTAGTGCAGGTCCTATTACCCTGCCTAGGAGTTAGCATCAGACAGGGGAAACTGCAGGACATTAGAAAATATGAACCAAAGGAGTGACCACAGTCAAGTTGATGATAATATCCTTAACCCCACACAAACCATGTAGGCATATTCTGTGGTCTCTCTCCTTGTCTTTCTTCCCTCTGCTCTATACCTCCTATGTGGCCAAGTGCCCAGGAGAGAGGAAAGGCTGAGCAAATTTTGTCTGAAAAGTCATTCGTGTCCTTAGGGTACTGTGCTGGGAGAAGAGTAAAGGGGACATTTCACCGCTTTTGAGCATCTGTGTCTCGAGTTAAATTATCTCCGTCATCAGAATACTCAAGGAGCAAAGGAAGGAATGCTTCTCTACTGTTCATCCTGCCTCCCTGGTGCTGTTCTTGCTGTGTCTCAAGGTCCCTTAGTTCTGACGAACTAGCCAAGTTCCTAACAAGTAGTAGGATTGGCTCCATCAAGCTTAGGAAGCATTTCTTAGGGAGCTAATCAGTATCACCTTGTCTGTCACCCCCTATCAAGTTTCCCTAATGACCTGGCTGTCCTCCAAGCAATTTGCTGATTTCTGACACTGGTGGGTGGGCAGATAAGCTGTTATGTCAGGCATTATCTTTCACCATCTTAAGTAGACACAGTCCAGGATCTTCATCTTTGTCAAGTCTGGGCAGAGTTAAGCTTCAAAGACAACAAAAATGTAAAAAGCAAAGAAAAGAAAGGTACAACTTTAGCCTTAGACTTAATCAAGAGATGTGTTAAGCACTTACTTGTGCACCGAGTTCTCACATTAGGAAGTGGATCCGTGGACACTCCTACCAAGTCATCATCTACACTACCACCATTGTCACCATGCTCACTCTATTTTATTCTAAGGTTGGGGAATGGACAAAAGTGACAGCAGACATGAGTACAGTTTGAAAAGCTTAAATATCATGCAAAATAATACATATAAGTGTCACTCTAACATACATGTTCCCCAAACTACAAAAATAGGAGCAATTTGAAGTATCTACATCATAGTCAAATATGGAATATTTGGTTTTCAACTGATTTCTTTTTTAAATATGTTAATGCTGAATCCTGACACTATTAATTCTACTATAGCTCTTTGGATTAACTCAGCCCATTTCTGATTCTCTGTGATATTGGCAGCTGTCATTGGTCTCTAATATAGGTTCTAAGAGTTAGGATGACAAATGATCCTTTCAACAGCCTGTTCAATCATAGTGGAATGAGAGAGAATAAAGTATCTATAGGTGAAGTCTGCTCCCTAAGAAGTGCCCCAGCCCAGGTCAGACTGAGAAGAGGGTGAGTGGGCCAATCGGCTACAAGCAAATCACTATCTCCACCATGCAGATCACAAATGAGTCCCGAATATGGATCCCATTCTGAGCTGCAGTCTATGTAGTGATGCAAACAGACAAAATACCCATGCTTCTTACTCTCAGAATACCATCCTGTGTTTGGTAAGAAAATCTGGCCTTGGAGATTAAACAATGTTCAAGTTCCAGCAATACCTTGGTCAGATCTCTACAGCAAAGTTCCCAAGAGGAAAAATGGAGATGAAGAGACTCACACTAAGCCATCATCACCACCACCACCATCATTATCATCATAAGCATCCTATTTTCTTCCAAGGGTAGAAAACAGACAAATAATGGCAGCACATATGAAAGGAGTTTGAAGAAACATAAATACCGTGCAATATAAGACATGCTAATGCAGTTCCAATGTACAAGTCCCTCAAACTGCAAAGATGTGAGAATTTGAAAATTCTACAGCATCACTGAAGTGTGGACTATTTGTTCTGCACCTAACTTCCTTTTTCAGATCTTCAGTGCAGAGTCTGTCCTGAGCAATTTCCCTCAGCAAGCAGTTGCTTCCACGTCAAACAGCTCTTTTCAATGGCCCAATCTGACACCTTATTTCTGTCCTTTGTGGTTCACAAACCTCAGTCACTTGGCAAGACCTCTCAGCACTAGTTGGCCTTTACAGGGAAGCCAAAAGAAGTTTCACAGAGTTTTCGCATCTTCAATAAGTAAATATGACATGAAAAAATAAGACTGACCACACATTTATTAACTGAAAAGAGTTTCATCTTAGAGAATAAACCCAGACTACTGTTGGAGGGATTCTTTACCGATGTTAGGATAAATAATATTCAATTAACAACAATGCAATGCAAATCAATGCACCATGCATGGTAGCCACATCTTTAGTCAGAGCACTAGAGAGGCAGAGGCAGGCATATCTCTCTGAGTTCCAGGACAGCCTCATCTTTACATCTGGCTCTAGGCCTCATGGGGCAACATAGCGAGATCCCATCTCAAGGAGGAAAAGAAAAAGAAAGAAGAAAAAAGTCATATACAACTTGAAAGTAAAGTTAAAGCTCCTCAGTAGTGTGACGCACATCTGGAATTAACAAGTTAATTTTATCATAGCAGATGATCTCAGCTTCTTCTTTTATTCTGTAGATACATTTAAAATAAAATATTCTATAGTGACAAATTACCATAGTGTGAAGGACCAGTAGAAAACATCCACAATATATAGTCAGAGGTTTTGCATGAAAACAAAGGCAAATCCACATTTCCCTAATTGGCTCTGTTGCTGTAGCTACCTTAGACTTAGTGAGCCCTGGGAGTTTTGCAATCAATATTTAGGCTGGTCGTAAGCATGTGGTTCATTATTATAGTTAATGTAACAAACACAACTTTATCCATAGAGCAAATAGATCGACTTTAATCTCTACTCTGAACAATAGAACCAGTGTTCTGTCACTGTGAAACCGCCCTCCCTGGACTGAGTCTTTCTGAATGATGCTGCTAAGGATTTGCTGGCTTCCGTGCTGAATCTGCCAGCACAGAAGATGCTTAGCCGAGGGAGATAGATGCACAGGAGCTCAACAGAGGACTTGTGATCAAGGAAAAACACAAAAGAACAAGGAGGCATGCAATTTCTGACCACGTGTATTGGTCCTCAGTAAAGAGCTCTTTCAGAACTGTGTGGGTGGTTTGTGGACCTTGCTTTAACTCTCCTTAAGTCTCAAAGGAAAACTGGAGGAACTTGAAGCAGCCTTCTTTGCAATCTTTCACGAGAGAGCTGCATTTTAATTTGATGCCCAAATTTTCTTTCTAAGGACAGAAAAGAATGCCTCAGCTCCAAATTCTTCAGAGTCCTATTTTGGCTCTCCCCTTGCTTAGTTAGGAATTTCGCTTCTGCATGATTACATTCTACAGTGGCTGGACTCTGTCCCTGACCAGGATGCACAGGCGACGTCTCTGCATCTCAGGACAATGGCTATGTGTTATACCTGAGTATTAAGTGCAGAGGACCGGGCAACTGGGTACTGAATTCAAGGGAGGGTACAGGGAGCTCCCATGATGAGCATAGCTCCCAGGATGCTCCACAGTGCCCAAGACTCTCACTTCTCCCCTGTACCTGGATCAGGTCTGCAAGAGCCAGGCTGGACTTCACCCGTGAAGCTAAGCTAAGAGGACAGTGGAGGTTCCAGCATTTGGGGCATAGCTGCAGCAGGTCACACAGAGGTCTCCAGCTTCCCTGGCTGTCTGAGACAGCAGAGGGAGGGCACTTGGCTTTATTGTTTATTCATAAGGCTGAGGCGAAGGCTAGGGATTGGGCAGCGGGGAGGTACGCCCGCCCCGGGGCGATGACAGGCAAAGCCTCAGCACCACGCCCCTACAGCTTCCACTGGGGCAACTCCACCCCCACAAGCAGCTGGATCAGGGTGGGACCCAGATCCTGGGACACCTCAGGAGACCCTGCCCCACCTGCCCCTCTTCACATCCTGGGCTTCTGAGGCAACTCTCTCCCTACCTTCAGAGAGGACACCAGAGCACTGTTCCGACCCCAGCAGGAATTTCTCTGGTGCCTGGTGAACAAGGGGCATTCAGTCCCTTGCTGCAGAGTGCGGGCTGTGAGAACAGAGGGCAGCTTAGTGGATCCCCTAAGGAGAGTCTCAAAGGAACTCTGAAAGAAGCCTTCTTTTCCTATCACTCAAGGAGAACATAAGAGTTAATACCGAGTGCAGGTTACCGACTCTTGCTTCTTCTCACACAAAGCAGGGTACCACATAAGTTACTGAGCAGCCTGCGGGAGAGGTCTGAAAAGAGCTATGATCCTTGAGGTTAAAGACTCAGGAGGGAAGTTGCTTCAATGACTTAAGGCAGGGATACCCATGCCTGCCCTCCTTGAGCATCTCCGGGACTCAGTTTCCCCTTTTCATTCTCCTATTTGTGAAGGCAGAGAAGTGTCTGGAGTCTGGGTTTTAGAATAGGTGGCATAGCACTTTCCCTTGGTTCTGAGTCTTATGAACTTCCTTCTTCATGATGTCATTTTAGTCACAGCGGTGTGTGTCTGCGTGCAAGTACGTGTGTGTGGGTGAGGCTATTTGTGAACACTTGCTCATCTTTGACTCTCACACTTTTGACTGTGCAAGAGTATGCACTGTTACCTGTCACCTTATCCATTCCCCTTCAGAGTAGAAAAGCTCTGTATCTTTGAAAGGTACCCAAGAAATACTTTTTGAGTGGAATAAAATTAAATTTGATTGATGAATGCAATCTATATGTTGTACGTGTTCAACTCAATGAATGACACTTTGTGTGGTGACCAGGTCTCCTGCCAGGATGGCCATACCCAACTAAGCTATGCTTCAGCATTTTCTTTTAAAGTCGGTGTTTTGAAAATCAGGTGTTGTCTTCTCATAAGATAACATCCTGCTGTATGGTAAGGTCCCAGCTAGCACACAAAAGTGGGTCGGAATAACCTAAATTCAGGTGTAATGGGATAATGAAAACAGCCTGAATGGTAGGTGTTGAATGCAGAGACCCAAGAGAACCAGAAGAGATGACATGGGGATGTTTCCATTCCCCACATTCAGGGCCTGACCCACACACAAATTTTATCTGATCAAAACTTCTTTGGCATCTTCCTGTCTCTGTGCATTACTTGCTGCGACACCTCTAGAAACCCAAAGTGCCATTTATTAGACCAGTTTAACGCTGTAATCTCCAAGAGAGCTCTTTCCTGTAGTAAAGTTCTTCTCTCCCATTCACGAAAATTATGTCAGCTGTAAAATAATCTTTTGTGAATCTCATTTATACTAGTCCTTTATCTTGTCCCAAATGGTCAGCGTTCCTTTAAACCATTTATCTCACAGCTGTTGCTGGTCCATGGAGTAGTCAAAATCTATTCTCCTCCACTCCAAAATACAAGTGAACTGTAGACCAGGAACGTGCTCTCTGCAGGTCAAATCAAGAAATTCACACATTATGAAAGCTACTACCTTTTAATGGGTAAAGAAAGAAAGTATATGTGGTGTGTGTGTGTGTGTGTGTGTGTGTGAAAGAGAGAGAGAGAGAGAGAGAGAGAGAAAGTATGCATGAATTCATGTATACATACCAACAAAAAAGGCAAGAAACTCAATAAAGAATTTTGGGGATTGATAGATTCAGCAAACATCTGTTTTGAGACTTCTCAGTTAAATTTGAATTTCTGACAAATTATGTCTAACTTTAACATTAGTATGCACAGGTTATCCAATAGTAAACACTTAATTAAAAACATTTTTATTATCTGGCCTAGAAAGAAGATTAAATATCTATGGTCACTTATTACTCACTTGTTGGTCTTCCAGAGGACCATGGTTCAATTCCAAATAACCACAAATACCTCACAACTAGCTATATCTCCAGAATATCCAATGCACCCTAGTTTCCTGTGCCTGAACTAGGCATGCAAGTTATGCACATATAAATGCATGTAGAAAAACACACATACATATGTAGGTAAAATAAAAAGTCTTATAAATTAGGATAAGTAAAATCAATATATCCTACTCAGTATTTAAGTCATACTATGCTGAAATGACATGGGGTTTATACAAAATGCACATTGCACTGGGAATCAGTACAGTGTTATTACTTGGTTCTAGCTGGTTAAAAATCTTTTGAGTCAGAAGGGAATTAGCTAAAATACCCAACTTCAAAACAACCAACCAAACAACAACAACAACAAAAAAGTGATCATACAAATGCCAGTCATAGAAGAAGCTTTAAAAATAAAAGCTTGGTATGTAGAGTGAGACTACCATTAAAATGATCAGAAAGAGACAGCAGTGATGACTCAGCAGTTCACAATGCTGGCAGCTCTTCCAGAGGACTTGTGCTTAATTCCCAACAACCAAAAAGAACAGCTCCCAGTAAACCAACAGCTAACATCAAACTAAATGGACAGAAACTCAACGTAATTCCGCTAAAATCAGGAACAAGACAAGGCTGTCCACTCTCTCCATACCTTTTCAATATTGTACTTGAAGTTCTAGCCAGAGCCATACCACAACAAAATGAGATCAAGGGTATACAAATTGGAAAGGAAGAGGTCAAACTTTCACTATTTGCAGATGATATGATAGTTTACAGAAATGACCCAAAGAACTCTACCAGGGAACTCTTACAGCTGATTAACACCTTCAGCAAAGTGGCAGGCTACAAGATCAACTCAAGAAAATCAGTAGCCCTACTATATACAGATGATAAAAGGGCTGAGAAGGAAATCAGAGACACATCACCCTTTACAATTGCCACAAACAACATAAAATACCATAGGGTAACGCTAACCAAACAAGTGGCAGAACTTTGGCACTTTAAATAAAGAAACTGAAGAAGTCCTCAGAAAATGGAAAGATCTCACATGCTCTTGGATAGGTAGGATCAATGTAGTAAAAATGGCAATCCTGCCAAAAGCAGTCTACAGATTCAATGCAATCCCCATTAAAATCCCAGCACAATTCTTCACAGACCTTGAAAGAACAATAATCAATTTTGTATGGAAAAACAAAAGACCCAGGATAGCCAAAACAACCCTGTTCAACAAGGCAACATCCGGAGGCATCACCATCCCTGACTTCAAGCTCTATTACAGAGCTTAGAGTCCTGAAAACAGCTTGGTATTGGCACAAAAATAGACACGTAGACCAATGGAATAGAATTGAAGACCCTGATATTAACCCACACATGTATGAACATCTGATCTTTGACAAAGAAGCTAAAAATATACAATGGAAATAAAAAGCATCTTCAACAAATGGTGCTGGCATAAGTGAATGCTGGCATGTAGAAGAAAGCGGATTGATCGATGTCTATCGCCATGCACAAAACTTAAGTCCAAATGGATCAAAAACCTCAACATAAATCCAGCCACACTGAACCTCTTAGAAGAGAAAGTGGGTGGTACCCTTGAACAAATTGGTACAGGAGACAGTTTCCTGAACATAACACCGATAGCAAAGACATTGAGATCAACAATTAATAAATAGAACCTCCTGAAGATGAGAAGCTTCTGTAAGGCAATGTAAACAGTCAGCAAGACAAAAAGGCAACCCACAGAATGGGAAAAAATATTCACTAATCCCACATCTGACAGAGGGCTGATCTCCAAAATTTACAAAGAACTCAAGAAGCAAGTCTCCAAAACACCAAAGGATCCAATTAAAAAGTACTAAACAGAACTAAATATAGAATTCTCAGTAGAGGCGTCTAAATTGGCTGAGAGGCATTTGAGAAAGTGCTCAACATCCTTAACCATCTGGGAAATTCAAATCAAAACAACTCTGAGATACTATCTCACTCCTGTCAGAATGGCTAAAATCAAAAACACCTACAACAATTTATACTGGAGAAGATGTGGTGAAAGGGGAACACTCCTCCACTGCTGGTGGGAGTGCCAACTTGTACAGCCACTTTGGAAATCAGTATGGAGATTCCTCAGAAAAATGGGAATAAACCTACCACAAGACCCAGCAATTACACTCTTAGGCATATATCCAAAAGATGCCCAATCATACAACAAGGATGTCTGCTCCACTATGTCCATAGCAACATTATTTGTAATAGCCAGAACTTGGAAGCAACCTAGATGCCCCTCAACCAAAGAGTGGATAGAGAAAATGTGGTACATTTACACAATGGAGTACTATTCAGCAGAAGAAAGCAATGGAATCCTGAGATTTGCAGGCAAATGGATGGCACTAGAAGAAACCATCCTGAGCGAGTTAACACAGTCACAAAAAGAGAAACATGGCATGTACTCTCTCATATATGGAATTTAGACATATATCTGGGGAGTGCCAGCCTACAATCCCATGGCCAGAGAGTCTGGGAAACAGAACCTTCATTCAGTGGCTGATGGAAGAAGAGGCAGACTCCCACGGCTAAACACTGAGCTGAACTCAAGAAAGCCAGTGACAGAGAGGGAGGACTGATGACCAAAGGCATTAAGACTGGGCTGGTTTAACCCCCAGAAACAGCTGACCTGTCAAGGGTTAGCTCTTGAATCCCAGACTGATGCCTGGGAATCCCGCATGGGACTGATCAAGACCCCCTGAATGTGGGTGTCAGTGAGGAGGCCTAGGTAATCTATTGAGCCTTAGGTAGTAGATCAGTATTTATTCCGGGTATACAAATGGACTTTGGGTGCCCATCCAACAATGGAAGATGCACTCTCACCCTGAACTCTTGGGGGAGGGTCTAGGCCCTGTCCTGGATGAAATGACAGACTATGGACACCCCCTTGGAGGGCCTCACCCTCCCAGGGAAAATGAGGGAATATTGGAGGGGTTGGTGGGAGGGCACGGGAGGAGGGGAGGGAAATGGAGAGGGACCTGGAATTGACATGTGAAGCAAACTTGTTTGTAATTTAAATTTAAATATATATATATATACATATATATAAAGAACAGCTCCCAGCCTTTGTAACTCAGGTATGTCAGGATTCACTGCCCTCTACTGGCCTTGTTGGGCAATTCGGGCATGTAGTACATAATCCATGCGGCAAACTATCTTTACACCTAAAAAAATTAGTTAATTAACTAGTTAATTACTTAATCAAACCCTATTTGAAAGGAGTACAAATAATTCAAAATATATCATTTATTTAATATGATCCTCAAGGGTTGGCGCAAAAGGACAGAATCTCTTTGGGGAGGGATTCTTGGTCTTATTGACAAAGGAATTTTAAAAGGAAAACCTAGTCACATCAAAATGACGAAGCACAGGGTATCCAGAGCATTTGTCCCCTCTGATTCTTATTGGCAGAGTCACAAAAATGTTCTCTTTCACGATTGCTTTTATCTTTGGAGACTTAAGGTTCCTTCCGACCTTTCCGTATCACCAAGGAGGAAGTAATTAATTAACCTTAGTATCATTTGATTTAAATGTTATAATCACCAAGAGATGCTCCACGTAGCCTGGAAGTGTGGGTAAGTCTGAGACAGAAACAATGAAAGCTAGTTGTATTTAATGTTATCAGTTTACCTCTTAGCTTTGTGTCCAACAAGGAAGACATAAGGACATGTATTGATGGCCGTTTGCCTTTGGCACACGAGTGTTATACACCGTCACAGAAGAACTAGTTGTGCTTCCTCTCATGGTGTTCTCCTGTCTCTGCTGCCCGCTTGAAACCACAGTGAGGATGCTTTTGTTCTCACAGTTAGTTACAAGTCTCCTGTGGATCGTTATCAGTAGCCGATGGCAAATGCTGGCTCATTTTTAGTCTAGCCTGACCAGGCCAGCACTAGAAACTAAGTAACAAGGAACTCAGGGATTTTATACTGCCTGAAATCTGTGCCTTCCCTGATCATTTAAAATACTAGAGTATCACTGACCA
Organism: Mesocricetus auratus; assembly: GCF_017639785.1. Taxonomy (NCBI): domain Eukaryota; kingdom Metazoa; phylum Chordata; class Mammalia; order Rodentia; family Cricetidae; genus Mesocricetus; species Mesocricetus auratus. The sequence goes on from NW_024430852.1 coordinate 13,974, forward strand.
CACTGCTCATGCCACTCATCCCAGAGGAAGCCTGAGTCAGGGTTCCTATCCACCTGAGCTCTGTGGGACACTTGTTATTCTGCACCATTGGAGCTGCTTTGTAGAGGTCTGTTCTTAGACATCCGGATACACACAGAAATTGCATCTCTGGTCTTGCAAACACATGATCAAGAAGTTGAAATAATTAACTGGCAGAACTCACACAGGCTTCCTGCTGCTATTGGAGGAGGGTGCGTTTACTGAAGTCTAACTGGTTTTCATTTGAAAGCAAGGATTTGAGGCACTGGGACAGAATGAAAGGTTAAAGGCACCTGTGGGAGGGAACACAGGCACCCAAGGCTGCATTTCCTTGGTTCTCCTCAGAATCTTTCTGATTGTATTCTCCTTATTGGAGATGTAGCCATGGAGGGAGCAGGAGGATGCATTTGCATAATGGGTGTTTAAGGCTTAGCTCTGAAAGATTGTCTGCTTCCTGGCATACCTAAAAGTGGAGCCACATGAGCCTTGCAGTTTCTTGCTAAGCTTTCTTCCCTGACCATGTGATTCATTCTCCAGTGGGGATTTCCTGGTTGCTTTTGATGTTTTAAGTTCAACTTCTGAGGAATGGTCTTTGGGTTGGAGTAGTATTCCAAGAAATGTGTTACTGACACTAAGTATTACATGAAATTTACTTATTGTTGGGATGATGATGGTACAAAATGGATAGAATACATTTCATGATTTCTGATTTTTTTTTGCTTCCAAAACTCTTTAGAAAACTCGGCAGGACCAATCTTAAACTACTTCACTGCAGATAGCCTTCCAAAATAGTTTCTGGTGTACAGTTAACTGTAAGATGAGTTGGTGGAGTAAAATCTGTAATAAAATGTTTTTCTTAACATTTGGGGTGATAAATTTTACATACAGCAGTTACTTTTAACTTTGAAATTCAAGGGTTTACCCTATCTGTGTATCTACATTATTTAGCAATTATTCTGGAATCACACAGATAATCCTCTTACTTCTCTGTCCTACTGCCCAAAATTCTTTATCAGTGAAGCATCAAAATATGACATAGTCTACAGCATCTGTTTTAAACATGTGCTGCTTTAATTCTTACTCACCTTTTGCTGACGTTACGGCCTGAACGCCTCTATTCGACTGTCATTAATGGATTTTTGACTTTTCCTTAAGAAGACAAGAGTGTAGAGGCCTGAGGAAGATGCTGAGTGTAACAAATGACTAAACCAGTGCCATCCTAAAGGAATCCTTTAAAGATAAAGTCTGCAGCTGCACAATTTTCATAACAGATCTTTTTCATCGTGCAACCATGTCCTTGTGAATTGGGTCAAAAAATCCCTTTTAAAAGTCTGGATCATCAAAGGACCATGTATTTCATGTAATAGATCCTTTCATTCCAAACTAATTTTGGAAGCTATGTTCAAAAAAGTGTCCATGATAGATTTTTTTCATCTTATGCCCATTCTTGTCTTTTTAAATAAATCAGTGAACCTCAGACTTAATATTTTAAACAATGTGTATGAAATATATATTAGTGAAGTAAGTGCATACCTGCTGCACCCCTCCCCCCAAGGAACTTCTACCCCTCTGAAGAGTAGAAATGAAGGAATTGTTTACCAAGACTCTAGACCAATAATTTACTGTTTCTCGTGATTTCTGAGCTAGGGTCATTCTTCATAGCCCAGATTTGTTTTTCTGAAATGCCCAGTACCCTAGCTTCAGCACTTCAAGTGTTGGCATTGCAGATATAGGCTGTTAGCTTGCACACAAAGGAAGCTCTTTTCAAGGAATTGTCCTAGAGCACTGGCATAGAAGAGAGTCATTTATTCTCTATCAGTTTAGATATCAGTAACACTATGAGCTTGAGTTTGTTCAGAGTTGTGGAGTTGTGATGAAACATTATTATCTTCTTAAGTAGGAGATGTTGAGGACAGTTACAGACATGAAGAGACTCCCAAATATATTTACTAAAATTGTTCTTTTATATGCCTACCTTGCAACAAGCATGGCTATTTTGGTTGTCAAATTGACTACATCTGGAATTAACTAAAACCCAAAAGGAGCAGGTCACATCTGTGTGGGATCTTTGTTAATTAAATAACTTGAAGTAGGAAGATCTACTTCTACTCTGAATCATTTGAGGTGGGAACACATAGCTTTAATCCAGGTCTTGTGAGGTGGAACAAATGACCTGTAGTCTGGGCCACACATTCTTCCAGAAAGGTCATGGAAGAAGAAAGCTTCTCTTTGCCTACTAGCTCTTGTCCTTGCTTGCACATTTTTTCCCTTTACTATAATTAGAGTCTACTTCTTTTAGGATTCCAAGGTATACTGAATACAAGCTGAGACATTCAGAGCTGTGGACATAAAACTACTTGATTCTTGGACCTTGCATTCATAGGCAGCCATCATTGGATTAATTAGACCACAGCTTGAAAGTAGTTCTAATAAATCCCCTTTGAATGTATACATAATGATCCATCCCATAAGTTGTGTTAATGTAGACAATTCTGACAAATACAATTCCCCATGTTGCTTTTAAAGCTCAGGATATCCAGGAGTCCAAGAGGACATTCTACCACAGTAGGCTGACTGTGTAAGCATAGTCTAAGAAAGCCAATACCTGGAGAGACTCTCCTGTTCCCATGCTGCTTCTAACCAGAATAATATCACAAAGGTAAACATCTGTTTATCAAGATTTCAGTGCAGAAGAGAATTCTTGCTTAGAGAACTGAGAAAGAGAGATCAAGGATGCCAGCAGGATCTACAAAGAGGCACTGACCTGATAAACAGAAGGAAGGGGTGGAGAGGGGAGGGAGGGAGGGAGAGGAGGAAAGGAGGAAGAAGGGAAAGGGAGGGAAGGGGAAGAAAGGTGAAAATAGGTGCCAAGAAACATTTACTCTTTTCCATGTAGCTCAAAATTCTTTCAACTCCTATCCATATACATTTTGCAAAATTGGGGGAGTAAATACTATATTATACTTCATTGTCTCCCCTAAGTATTAGGTAATATGCAGGAACCTTGCCGTACATGCCTTATGCTTCTTTTCAACATTGAACTTATTCAGTCAATCAGCAAGTGTTTTTTGGGTTATTGTTTTAACCTGCAGAAGGTATGCAGAAAAATGCAAGGGTGTGCTTACAGAGCTTGAACTGATTTGAGGAGAAAAGGTTGTCTATTAATAAACATCATGAATACTACAATACTACACAACATCATCAAATTTCCCATCTTCTTCATCAGTGTTCTCAAAGTGGGGTTTCTTCTCATCATCTCTCTGCATACTAGCCCAGGGAAGACCCACCTAATGAAGTCTGGGTGGAACCTTAATGTCGTCTTACAGTATAAATGCGTGGAGCTGCCTTCCCCCCAGAGAAGAGCTCTCAATTCAGGCGCTGTGCTTTAAATATCTCAAATCTCCCACAACACCTACAGCGGCACCCTGACAGCTGCTGTCCAAAAAAGGGTTGGATGACTAATTTTGTCCAGGAGCTCACAGCAAAATAGGTATGGGGTGCTGTAATGCACATCTTTGTACAACTGAAATTTGAACTGAATTCTCTTGGCAAGTAAAGTAAAGTGTGACCAGCAAATCTCAGGATGAAGTATCTTAATCCGTTACAAGGGAGATGAAATAGGGGGTAAGTGGCTCTGATACTTGAGGCTTAATTAATTATTTCTTTACATGCTATGTAAAGATGTTGGGTCATGCATATGTGTGCTTTATGAAACCAGAGAACCAAGCCATCTGTTGTGTTAATTCCCTTTCTGATCATAAGGCTGCGACCTCTTTGGTTGGTGAAATGTGTGTTTGTTTAAAGAGTAGCTGTGCATGAACAAGAAATACTACATGTAGAAGACTTTAAAAGGAGGTAGACAAAAAGAAGAAAAGAAAGCCTTGCTTCGAGCTGAAAGCAGAATTCAAACACTATGCAGGCTCAAATCCTGTGAAACAGCCAGAGGAACGTTTTGTTTTGCTTGTTCTTTCTGAAGACCTGAAACATAAAATAGGCATAAAATATTCACTTCTCAGAATCAGATCAAAGCAATTCTTCTCTAATTTGTTTACAAAAAAAACAATGTCAAGGGGTGATTGGGAGACTTCCTTGGAATCAGAATGATTGAAAGCCTGTCTCATACCAAGATACTTATTTACTTTGGAGCCCATCTAATACATGAGGCATCACACAAAGGGATAAGTAAATTTGTCCCTAGAAGATCTCAGTAAAGGTAAATGGAGTGGTCATGTGACAATCTTCTTTTTTCTCCCTTCTTGCTTTTAGGAGCTTTCTGTGAGTGGGATTCAGGCAGTGACATATTTTCTTTCCCTCTCTTGTAAAAAGCACTTTAAGGCACTCACCACTGAAGCTTGTGACACCCTTTTCCAGCAGTCCCTCTCCTAGGGACAAGCACAGTGCATTCACATCAGCTTCTGTTCAGTTCAGGAAACAAAACAACAAACAAAAATCTCTCTCTTGTTCCTCTCCATTTTCGTTTTGGTTCTATTTCTCTGATTTCCTTTTCTCACGCTCTACTGACTCCCTAGATGTAAACGTTGCTGCCTTTGAATTTTCATGTCGTCTCCAGTGTACACTCTGTGCCTTGCCTCAATAAGGAATGGTGGAGCCCTTAAGTCCAATCCTGACTTTCAGAGCCTTTAATTCCAAAATGGAATTAGCTGCTCCTTCTTGTCACTCCCGATTTTAGCCAGGTGAGATCTATGGTGATCGTGAGCTGGTGACCTTCTGTTTGTGCTTTAGGGGAACCATATTCAGTCCTGGATGACTGACATCATTACCGTATTTCTCATTTCATCCCCCACATCATAAATGGGTTTTTTCTCTTCCTTTCTTACTTCTTATATGGCTTGATTTTAATGAGTGCTTAATTTCATTTTATTAGGCCTATTTCCTAGGGAAACTAGAAAAAGGGATAATTTTTTTCTTTTTTGAACTTTCTTTCATTCTCCTTTTTTTTAATGTCAGCCCACAGAAATCACTCCCCACAAAAACACCTTCATCTTTGGCAAAGAGTATGCAATAATTAAGGTGAGGTTGTGTGCTTTTTGCTTAAGTTGTTAGGAGAACTTTCCTGTCTTACTTTACCCATGGGCTGAGAGAACATATGTTTAGAGTTTTACTTCTCAATTTCTGGGGAGGGGAATGCTCCTCAGAGACAATAACGACAGGAAAAAATCTGTACATGTTCACTACAGACACAGTTTCTATTTTCTATCTGCCACGTGGTTGAATTCACAGATATAGTGCATGTGGACATAGAGGGCCTACAACACAGTTAATGCTACACAATTTCACACTTAATAATGGGTAAAGTAGCATATTTTGTGTTATATATTTCTTCATTCCTTGTCTCTCTTCCTCCTTCTCTCCCTTCCTTCCTCCTTTTTCCTCCCTCCTTCCTTCTCTTTATCTGATTCTGCCTCAAAGTCATGGTTATTAGCATCTAGTTACTTCCTAAGGCAAGTGAGAGGAGCTAGCTAGCAACTGCCAATTATGCCAGGCCCCAAATACTCAAGTCAGTGAAGGGCTTCTCCAGTCTGGACTCTGCATGTCCAATTAGAGTGTGCCTCATGTTCTCCTGGTACAGCTGATTTGCCTCACTCATAGACTCTAACTCGTTTAGGTCCATATGTGATAGAAACTTTGGAAGGAGTTCCCTGGGTGGGTAAGAAACAATAGCAAAGAAGTACTGTATTTGGTGTCTGTTATCAGACCCTGGAAACTGTTAAAAATTTGTCTTATCTCATTGGCTGGGAAGTTCCTGACTGAGATTACATTGAATCTTTGTTCTTCTTTCCACAAGGTCAGATAACTGTGGTACAGTGTCTCCTGTGGATTACATCTGTGAATTTAGCCCTGCCCGAGAGAGAGAGAGAGAGAGAGAGAGAGAGAGAGAGAGAGAGAGAGAGAGAGAGAGAGAGAGAGAGAGAGAGAGAGAGTGAGTGAGTGTGAGTGTGTGTTCTGCTGACTCAGCATCAGGTCACAGTGACTCAGCTCCATGAGCCATCTGTTCTCTAAGAACTGACCTTGGTCTTACATCTATCCAGTTTCCCATAACTGGGTCTTTTTGTCACTAAACTCCCGTCCTTTCCTTGTTAGGTTACATAGAGAGTGTGGGCTCAAATCATGGTCTCAGAACAAAAGTTTCTCTGAGTCTGACTCAATGACTTTGATTGACAATACTCACTCACATCACTCACAGGACTTCATGCTGTTCCCCAGCCCTGCCCCAGTCACAGGCTATCTCCCAATATTATGTGTCTACTATTAAATCCCCTTTCTCAGGGCAAGGGTATAGCTTAGAACTGCATGCTTAGTGTGCTTGTCCACAACACGGCAATAATAGTTAAATACCGCTTTGCATCTATTTGATCTCAGACTTGGGCGCCTTCCTTGCAGCCCCTATTCCTGACTTTTCTCCCTTCTCAAGAGCATTTTGCTCCACAGGTTCCCCTGGAACCTGCAGCCAGTTGTGCAGGAAGCTGGCTCAGGCTTGAACCCCTCTACTTTCTTTCTTTTGTATTCCCTGGTCATAGGGCTTGTCCAGATGTCTGAAAGGATACTAGAACACCTCCTGCCTGTGGCTAAGCCCAAGGAGGAGAAGGGGAAAGGTGACAACAGTTTCAAGCATCCTTGGGGATCTGGAATTATGTTGGTGTATTACAGACAGCACTCAATGGAGATTTTCTCTGCCTTCTGATGTTGGGTCTACTGGCAGGCATTGCAAACTCTGCCTCCACCCCCCATAGGGTGTGAGAAATCCGAACTCAGGTCTTCATGTCTGTACAAGCACTCTGCCCACAGAACCATCTCCTCACTACCTGCTTTGTGTGGCTAAACTAGGGGAATGGTCAATGAACGGGTTTATAGCTTGCACTGCTCATCTGTTGCCATGTGGAGATATTTCAGCCTTTCCCACAATGTTTTCAGAGGTGTTGAATAATGAGAACAAATTTCGAATGGAATGCACTTGGTAAATGTGCCTCAGCCACTGTGGTGGGCAAGTTCTAAAATTATTGGAACCGCAGCATTAGATATTTGGGAGATTGAAGGGAAAGGATCACTTGAGCCTAGGAGTTTGGGGTACCTGGAAAATACAGGAAAACTCTGCCCCTTATAAAACAAACAAGCAGAAAACATTGAGTCTAGTTCTCCAGTTATTATGGAAGCAGGCCTCTGTGGATATAAAATCTAATAAAACGTTGAGACATAACTTCTGGGAGAGGTTCTGCAGAGACACTGCTATATAACTTGGATGTTGAATGTCCTCTGTGCTAGATAGATTTTTCTTTTCATTTCTTTTTTCTGTTGTCATCTTGACACAAGCAAGGGCATATAGGAAGAGGGAATCTCAACTGAGAAATGAAACATTTTCTTGATTAATGATTGTTGTCAGAGGACCCAGCCTACTGTACACGGTCCAACCCTGGGGATGTGGTTCTAGGCTGTATAAGAAAGTGGATGAATGAACCTCAGAGAGCAAGGCAGAAATTAGACAGCACTCCTATGGCCTCTGCTTCAGTTCCTGCTTCCAGGTTTTTGTCTTCTTTTTATGATGGACCACCACAATAAATCCTTTGCTCTCAGGTTGCTTTTGGGTGATTTGTCACAGCAACAGAGGAAAAGCTAAGACAAGACATCTTGAAAGACCTATGTGTCAAAGGCTTAATCTTTGGGGTGGAGCTATTGGGCATTGGTGGTATCCTTTAGAGACAGAATGACAGACAGACACATGTGCGCATGCACGCGCGCACGCGCACGCACACACACACACACAGAGAGAGAGAGAGAGAGAGAGAGAGAGAGAGAGAGAGAGAGAGAGAGAGAGAGAGAGAGAGAGAGAGAGACTATAGTGGTGTGCTCCTAGGTCGGTGGAGGTGTACCACTGAGGAGATTGTGGAACTCTGGTCTATTCCTGTCCCTCTACTGCTCTGCTTTGTGATTCATGAGGTGAGTTGTTTATTCTCAACACTCTCCTCATGATGTGTTTGTGGTCATCAAAATCCCCAAACATTGGAATCAGCCAAGTTGGAACTGGTGAGCCAAAATAGCCCTTTTTCTTTTTAAATTAACTGACTCATATTTTTATTACAGAAATGATATTTTGAATGAGACAGATAGTGTGGTCAACACAGGGAAGACCTGCTAAGACATCCAAAGTTCCACAACACTGAAAAGCAAGGCCAGCAACAGGAGACGAGACTTCGAAGAAGTGCTCCAACACAGCCACTGTCAAAGCTCTTGCTCTGTCTGTCCATACTTGAGGTGAATACATTGTTTTTCAAGTTTTACTTCTTTATAATTTGCTTGCAATTAAATGTTTTAGTAAGAGAACAAAATAATGGGTTTCTTGGTGACTTTTCTTCTTCCATGCATTCTTGGCTCATGTTCATCCTTCCATCACCTTTTCTTGACAACAACAATCACTTGGGAGTCTGGCAAGGTGATTCTGTCAGGGATAGCGGTCAGGGGCCATGATTTAATCACAGCAAAACACCCATTACTAATACAGCAAACTATGTGTATTAGCCAACTTTCCATAAACGTAACAAAATACCAGATAAAATCAGCTTATAAACAGAAAAGGCAAGTCTTATAGGTTTGCTAGTTTCAAGCCATGACTGACCCCATCTCTTTGGGGCCAGTGGTAAGGCAGCCTATCCCTGTTGAGAGTCACGAAAGGAGAATTGCTTATATCTTCTACCAGGAACAAAGGGAAAGGAGAAGACAATGAGGTTCACAGTCCTCTGGAGGATACGTCCCCAGGGACTTAAGGACAAGTTATCACTTCCCTATCATGCCATGTTAGGGACTAATTTTTTGGGGATGGTTTCAAGACAGGATTTCTCTGTGGCTTTGGAGGCTGTCCTAGAATTAGCTCTTGTAGACCAGGCTAGTCTCGAACTCACAGAGATCCACCGGCCCCTTGCTCCCAAGTGCTGGGATTAAAGGCGTGTGCCACCACCACCCGGCAACATTAGGGACTAATTTTAACACTTTGGAGTCTTTGGGAGGAACACCAACTACCAAACTACAGCCATGTGTAAGTGTTTGGAACTACCTCAAATTTGTACCATAATCTATTCAGGGAGATACTACGTCAGAGGGCGGCTAACTAGCTTGTAGACAAAATACCCATAGCATAAACTAAACTTTTACATTTTTTCCCATTAAGAAAAGAGAATGTTGAGGACCCCGATGTTATTGATGTACCCAATCATACTGGTAGCTGTTAAAGGAGTCATATTTCAGTTCCAGCATAATGTGTTCAATTTTGGTTTTAATGAATTTTTATTACAATTATTTGTGCATGTACAGTGTATAATATATATTTGTACATATAAAGATATTGTTATGTGTAGTTATTCTATTTTCATCTCATATTTATGTTGATGGTCGGTATTGGATATTTATGACACATATCCCAGCCATCTCAGTTTTTCCAGCACCCACATGGTGGCTTATAATCATCTGTAACTCCTGTTTCGGGCTATCCAGTGCGGCCTTCTATCTTCGAGGGTACCAGGCATGTGCCTACATACAAGCAGGCAAAACACCCATACAGATAAAATAAAATATTGCATTTGTGGGCACAAATCAAAAAGGATTCCTGAGCATTTCAAGTCACACTCATGTTAGGGCTGCATTCCAAAGTGCTGTCTATAGACTGGAAACCTCAAGCAACATTTTTTTCTTATGCTTTCTGGGAGTAGAGTCCAAGATCAAGGAGTCAGCAGGACTGGTGTCTCCCAACACATCTTCCTTGGCTTGTAGATGGCTGCTCTCTGCATCTTCACACAGATGACCTATTGTGTCTACATTCTTTATACTCCTAGTATTTTTAATAAAAACACGAGTTATTTGGATTGGACTTGAATTTACTACACCTCTAAAGACCCCACTTCCAGAAACAGTCTCTGCTATGCTGGCATTAGGATTTAATTATATGAGTTTTGAGGGGATGCATCTCAGCCTATAACCCAAGCCAGACTTAACTGTTTCTTTTGCATGGTGGCATTGAAGGAGGAGTTGGGTCTGGGAAGGGGAGGGCAACAGGCAGACTTGGAAAAAATAGCTTAAGATGATGAGATTTTTTAACTATTGGGGAAGTGGAAATTTTCGTTATGTTGACTGGTATATCTATGCTCGAGTGACTATTCAGTGTAATAGCAGGAGCTTTGCCCTGTTTCTGTCTTTCCAAAGGGAAGTATTCCTCTTAGATCCCCAAGTCCCCTGCCGCACCATCTCAAACCTCCCTGTCTTCATGACTGCTCCTAAGGAATGCCATTGCTTGCATAGCTTCACCATCTCCTTTACATGTCTTTCCTGCTGGCATATTTCTTCCAGATGGAGGAAGAAGGCCAACTGCTTGTGTGTATGCCTTGGGCAAGTAAAGGACCTAAAAAAGTGTAGCTTCATCCAAAAACTGATGGAAACAGATGGCAGACCCACAGCCCAACTTTAGGCAGAGCTTGGGGAATCCTACAGAAGAGGGAGGGGAAGAAAAAAATTGTAGGAGCCAGAGGCGTCAAGGACACCACAAGAAAATTCATAGAATGGTCTAACCTGGGCTCATAGGGCCTCACAGAGACTGAACCTACAACCAAGGAGCCTTGTGGGACTGATCTAGACACTCTGCATATATGTAACAGTTGTGCAGCTTGGTCCTCTTGTGGGACTCCTAACAGGTAGAACAGAAGCTGTCTCTGAATCTTTTACTGGCTTTAGGAATCTCACTCCTCACACTGGGTCGCCTTGCCCAGGCTGAACACATGGGGAGGTGTGTACTGTCACGGCAACTCGATGTGCCAGGTTTGTAGCTATCCATGGAAGACTGTCACTTTCCCAAACAAGAAGAGAAGGAGAGTGGATGGGAAGGGTGAGGGCAGAGAGGGATGGGGTAAAGGGACTGGGAGAAAGGGAAACTGCAGTCAGGATGTAAAATAAACAAAAAGTGTGTGGACAAATGGTACATTATATTGGGCAAGATTTTGTTGTGCTCCTAATGGCTGCCTACAACACAGCAGCTCACTGGAACTAAAGATTCAGGAACTCGGGATTGGACCTAGGTGCTCAATCATTCCTCAAGTATGCACTGGAGAAGACATTAAACTAAAAAAAAAAACAGTAGCGTTTACATCTAGGAAGTCAGTAGAGCGTGAGAAAAGGAAATCAGAGAGATAGAATCAAAAGGAAAATGGAGATGAACAAGAGAGAGAAGTTGGCTGGGATTTTTGTTTGTTGTTTTGTTTCCTGAACTGAACAGAATGATGTGAATGCAGTGTGCTTGTCCCTAGGAGAGGGATTGCCGGGAAAAGTGTCACAAGTTGAGGAGATGCTTCAGTGGTAAGTGCCTTTTACAAAAGAAGGAAAGAAAATATGTCACTGCCAGAATCCCACTCACAGAAAGCTCCTAAAAGCAAGAAGGGAGAGAGGGGAAGACTGTCACATGACCACTCCATTACATTTACTGAGATCTTCTAGGGACAAATTTATTGGTCATTTTGTGTGATGACTCATGTATTAGACAGGTTCCAAAATAAATAATTATTTTGGTATGAGACAGGCTTTCAATCATTCTGATTCCAAGGAAGCCTCCCATTCACCCCTCAGTTGTACAAAGATGTGCATTACAGCACCCCATACCTATTTTTCTATGAGCTCCTGGACAAAATTAGTCATCCAACCCTTTTTGCACAGCAGCTGTCAGGGTGCCGCTGTAGGTGTTGTGGGAGATGTGAGATATTTAAGGCACAGTGCCTGAATTGAGATGTTTTGTAGTTTTAATGATGTTTATTAATAGAGAACCTTTTCTCCTCAAATCAATTCAAGCTCTTTAAGCACACCCTTGCATTTTTCTGCATACCTTCTGCAGGTTAAAACAATAACCCAAAAAACACTTGCTGATGGACTTATGGTGGAAATAAGTTCAATGTTGAAAAGAAGCATAAGTCATGTGGCATGGTTCCTGCATATTACCCAATACTTAGGGGAGACAATGAAGTATAATATAGTATTTACTCCCCAAATTTCCAAAATTTATAGGGATAGGAGTTGAAAGAATTTTGAGCTACATGGAAAAGAGTAAACCTTTCTTGGCACCTATTTTCACCTTTCTTCCTCTTCCCTCCCTTTCAAAGATACAGAGCTTATCTACTCTGAAGGGGAATGGATAAGGTGACAGGTAACAGTGCATACTCTTGCACAGTCAAAAGTGTGAGAGTCAAAGATGAGCAAGTGTTCACAAATAGCCTCCCCACACACACGTACTTGCACGCAGACACACACCGCTGTGACTAAAATGACATCATGAAGAAGGAAGTTCATAAGACTCAGAACCAAGGGAAAGTGCTATGCCGCCTGTTCTAAAACCCAGACTCCAGACACTTCTCTGCCTTCACAAACAGGAGAATGAAAAGGGGAAACTGAGTCCCGGAGATGCTCAAGGAGGGCAGGCATGGGCATCCCTGCCTTAAGTCATTGAAGCAACCTGTCTCACTAGGAGGGATTAAATAAGGTAAATTTCCATCATGCACCTAACAAAAGTTGGCACAAAGAATTACCCAGGCAGCAGCCACATTTGATTGATCACTGTCATTTTCTTCTCAAGAACAAGTTATCTGGGTGGCCTATAACAGATTACATAGGAGAGCGTCTAGACAGAGTCCCTCTTAGAAGGAAATTAAAATCATGATGCTCTAGTTGGGAGGCAACAATTCCAAGAGGGATAATGAACACAGAATCACAGAAGTTGGGACTTGGGGATTTATAAGAGAAAAAACTGAAGATGATGCTGAAAGTTGTGTGAAAACAAAGTTGTGCTTGAGGCAGACCTGAATAGCTACTGGACTTTATAAACAGGGGAAGACTCCATCAGAAACTTGAAGGCTATTTGTCAGTTTGAGTTGCAAATGAATGTTTTGCAAGCAGTCACTGCAGGATCTGTCCTTGCTTTAAAGTTCAAGCATCTGTTTGGACAGAAAGGAGAAAGGACAGATCTACAAAAGGCTGCTTCTGCCTTAGAGTAAGGATTTTTCCTCTCCATTCCTCCTCAGTTTTTCACAATATTACTGTAAATAGCAGCCAGTTTTCACAACTTACCTGTGGCTTCAGTAATCTTAGGAGAGTGTGCATGGTGCTTTTATAAAAGACATGAAGTACAATTTATCCATTGGATTGGTTGTAAAAATGTTTAACATGCTGGTTTCTCTGCCGTGTCTTTGTTTTGGTAACACACTGAAGCAATACCTCTCTTCATCTCAGCTGGAAAACACAGATCAAGTAAACGTGAACAAAACCCGATGTTTAAGTCTAAGGCTACAATTTTTGTTTGCTTTTCAACATCACTTTTCATTGTCACTGAAGCTTGACTATGCCCAGACTTCACAAAGAAGGAGATCCTGGACTGTGTCTACTTCAGATGGTGAAAGACAATGCCTGACAGAACAGCTTATCTGCCCACCCAAAATGCTCAGAGCACAGCCAAGCCATTAGAGAAGCTTGATAGGGAGTGACAGACAAAGTGATACTGATTAGCTCTCCGAGAAATGCTTTCTAAACTTGGTAGAGTTAATACCTTCTGCTTGTTAGGAACTTGGTTAGTTTGTCAGAACTAAGGGACATTGAGAGAAGGCAAGAACAGCACCAGGGAGGCAGGATGAACAGTAGAGAAGCATTCCTTCCTTTGCTCCTTGAGTATTCTGATGACGGAGATAATTTAACTCGAGACACAGATGCTCAAAAGCGGTGAAATGTCCCCTTTACTCTTCTCCCAGCACAGTACCCTAAGGACATGAATGACTTTTCAGACAAAATTTGCTCAGCCTTTCCTCTCTCCTGGGCACTTGGCCACATAGGAGGTAGAGAGCAGAGGGAAGAAAGACAAGGAGAGAGACCACAAAACATGCCTACATGGTTTGTGTGGGGTTAAGGATATTATCATCAACTTGACTGTGGTCACTCCTTTGGTTCATATTTTCTAATGTCCTGCAGTTTCCCCTGTCTGATGCTAACTCCTAGGCAGGGTAATAGGACCTGCACTAGGATTGGAAGATGAAGGCACTGAAGTCATCTATTAATCTGAGTGGCAGACTGCTCGCTGCTGCCATTCCTACAGGCCATCATTTCTCTTTCCCCTGGACTTCAGATGTTGCTTGCAGCCGTGGAGAAAGGGAGCACATGGCCTCAACACACAGACTCACAAAAGGCTGTGGCTCACCCCCACTTTCTCTGCTGTAATTGGATTTGGAAAGCAGGTGGCCAGCACTTAATCACAGAAGCAACATCCTTTACAGCAGGCAGATTTCCCTGCACACAGACATTTAGAACTCTAGTTGGAGATGGAAATATGACCCTGAAGGAGAATTCTGTCTTGGAAAGGTGGTTGAGGCTTGTTAAACCTTTACATTTTTCTCCTTTCCACTAAATCTAATTTGTCCATAAAATTTTCCTCTCAGTCCACAAGACCATAAATCATAAAATGTACAGTCTCGTTCACATGTGTGGTAACTCCACTCCTGAAGGAATCATGCTGAGACCGCAGAAACACCGTTTTGTTTCCCTTCATGGTAACAGGATGAGAATATACTCTCACAGAGGTAGCAGATTCTCAAAGGGTGTTTTGTTAATGCCCCATTTTAATAAAGGGAGAACTGAAGTTATTTATTCAACTTTTAACAACAACAAAAAGATTCAGAAATCATTTCCCAAGCTAGTCCACGCCCCTCTGAACTCTGTTACAGTCCTTTGGACTATTCTGGATTTTATCAAGAAATATGACGTCATGTAGACTATGTTTTTAGGCCCTATCTTGTTTTGAACTCAGGGTCTTGTGCATGCTAAGTAGGCATTCTGTCCCTGAGCTTTAGGCCTTGCCCCAGGGCACCCGTTTCATGCTATAGTATGTTTAGTAAGATTTTATCAAATGGAAGGAGAGTGGAGAGCTTCCTGGGCAGATCTGAAACAAACCAGAAATTAGTGCAGTTATTATCAGTGTTTTGGTATCTTACAATATCATTCTAGTTTCCTAGTTCAGGTTGTCTACACAGAAATCCAAAGGTGTGATCTCATTGCCCATGGTCACTTTTGATTCACAGTTTTCATTTGTCTTTCTTTCAAGTAAGAAAAAGTGAGACATCAGGACAAACTCTCTATAGGCACATGTGTCCTGGCTATGGAATAAGACATATTCTGGTGCATCTAAACTAGAGTGACATCTCAAATGTTGGCATGCATTGACATGTGTTATTTCAGACATATTTTTCTTATTATACTGGGGACCATGATTTGGGAAATTTACAATAATGTAAATCAAAGGGCCACACCCAGCACAATGGGGACAGAGCGCTATAAATTTTTGATTGTGAAGACAACAGGCTGTTTTAATATATGGTTGTACTTTGAGCTGTAATGAGAATGTGAATAGTTTAAAGAATATACCAAATCTAATGACTATAAACCATAGCGAACCAGCAAGAAGGGCAAATTTAACATTTTTCAAATAACAAATATTCAGTTTCTGATTATGAAGTTTTGCAACATGAAGGTTTTCTGTATAATTTTACTTGTTATTGCAAGTAATTGAACATTTTAAAGACGTGCTTTGGTGAAAACTCATTACATGTATTCTTAAACTCATGAAAATAACCTCTTTTAAACACGTTTTTATATTCATCAAGTTTTAAAAGCACACTTTCTATTTTGATTATTGTAGCAAAATACCATGACTGAAGTAGGGTTGTATTACAACTCCAGATACAGTATAAGAAAAACAAAACCCATCAAATTCATCTCTTATAATGCTGTACTCTTGAAGTCAAAGCTAAGGGCAATAGCGGATCAGGTGTCGGGCTAGGGCCTGGTTCATAGAAGCAGGTATGTATTTGCTCTCACATGACGACAGACAAGAGGGGAAGGACATGTCTGAGGGCTCTTTCCAGGGACCCTGGACCCATTCATCAGTGCCCTGTGTTCATGACAGCATTTTCTAAAAGCCTTATCTCCCAACACTGTCCTTCTGATTAGATCTCCTATGAATTTTAGGGACACAAACATACAGACCACAGAAACACAAAAGTTTCTAAAATGTATTTGTAACATTTGCTTTCCATCTCCTAGACATGGTGCTAAATTCTAAAGTCATTTTGTGTACCATTTTTTAGGGAGCTTTAAGTTAAATCAGCTGCAGAATTCAGAAGGGAAAAGTGATCTGGGTTATTCATGTCTCAAGGGGACAAAGAAATAGAGCAACCATGTCCTACCTCCCTTCTCTGGGAGGAGTCAAGGAGATCATTGTTCTTCGGGTTTAAGTTGAAGGAGCTTATTTTCAAAATATATCCACATGACAGTGTGCTATGCATTACTTTTCTACAGGACTCAATCCCTGGAACTGTCAACTCCTTCACCTTGCATTTCTCTTCCACTATGAGCAGACCAACTCTGTTGCACGGCTCTGTGGCTTTCTGTAGCATTTTCTGCCTCACCCTAGCCACCCACTGTCTAGCTTTCCCAAAAGTGGAAAAGAGGGAGACAGCACATGCTCATGGGGAGACACAGCAGTCCTGGGAGATGAACACGGGTGACCAAGAAAACATCTCCTCTGCTCCAAAGCACATGTCCCAGCAGATGCCCTCTGAATCTCCTATGGTGCTGTCTGCAGGATCATCAGTGATGCAATTAAATAAAGTAACCTCTGTCAACAAAGAACGCCATCTTCCAGGAGCTGGGCTTCTGCATCCTGACATCCCTGATCTTCACTCTTCCAGTGAGCCAGTGATCTCAGCCAGTGAAGAAGGGCATGGTCCCAGACAGCTTGCAAGGATGTCTCCTGAACACAGAGTTTCTAAGGCCATGTCAATCATTGCTGTCTCTTCCCCTACTTCTCTTAATCCTCACCTGGAGGGACCACATAGCAGTTCTAGCATCCAGCCCATTAGAGAAGGGATCACAGATGTAACACGTGACTTCCTTAAGTATGTGGATAATGAGTTGTTTGCCACTGAAAGTCAGGAAGCAGTTAGCTTGGGAAACACAGCTACATCTTATATAAAAACCAAAGAAATGCTAACTGCCAATCCAAGAACTGAGAAATTTGAGACAGATGCATCCAAGGGGATGACTGCTGTTCCTCGTATTGATTCCACAACAGATACAGAGCCTGATGGGAAGAGACCCTCAGAGAAACCAGGTGGCAATTCCCAGACCACTGCCACCACACACTTAGTGTCAACCCCTGAGGATATCTTGAATATTGATCCAACAACTGGCAGTCTTCTGGGGGACCTCAAGGTCACAGTGAGTGCCAGCACAGCTGTTCCTGTTTCTTCTGTCTCAAGTGATGAGTGGGATGACATCAAATTTGGGAGTGTAGGTCTCATAGGGACCCCGGATTCAGGAGACAGTACAGAGATTCAAGTGAGTACGGAGCCCCCACATGAAGCATATGAAAACTTTGAAGGGGCTGAGGGGACCCTCACTTTCACAGAGGTTAACAAGGTGGCTCCGGGGCTGCCTGAAGGAGAAACGCCCTCGGGAACAGCCCTGATGATTGCACTGGAGGAGGAGAGATCACCTGATTATACCCACCAAGCTCCCTTTACTCCCACGAGTCCAACAGAAGACCCTGAAGTTTCCACTACGAACCCGTTCCCAAGTGCTGGAGGCTTCACAGCACCCACTCTGGAGGATAGGACCACGCTTTTCTCAAAAACCATGGTTTCTACCTCTCAGTATGAGTCTGACGCACATCGGGCAGCAGGAAGTGTGCCAGAAGGTAAGAGGGAAATGTAAAGACATAAAACAGCCACAAAACACCCCCCAAACATTCTTTAGATTTGGAAACTTTCAATTTGGATTTATTTTTTTATTTTTGAAATTTTTTGAGATAGGATCTCAAAAAGGATTCCTTGACTTCACTATTTTGCTACCTTTGCCCATAACTGCCAGGACTAAAGATGTGTGTCATCACTCCTGGGTGTTTTTTTGTTTGTTCATTTGTTTGTCTGTTTACTTCAGTTTTAACCTTAAACTCACCATGTAGTTCAGTTGACCTCAAACAAAATCTGTCTTACTGCTTCCCCAGTGAGCAGTGAGATCATGGATGTGTGCTGCTAAGGTAGACTTTGGTTTTACTTTTTTCTAGGTGACTTAGAAACAGTTACTCAAATTTTAATCAAACACAGAATACTCAAATAAATCATATATATTCTTTTAAAAAACCATAGCCTCCACGTGTTACATTCTTTAACTAAGGGCAGTTCCATGCACATCCTAGTCCTCCTTGGAATTCTTGGCAACATTTGGAGATGTTTTGAGTTGTTTTGGCTGGGGTTACTTCTAACATCTCCTGGCTAGGGGTCAGGGATGCTTAAGAATATTCTACATCTGCAGGACAGCTTCCAGAAACAGGTGTCACGTGTCTCAGCCAACAGCATTGAAACCAGTGTAGAAATACATATAAAAATGTTAAGGAAGCAGGTATATATTTCAGTTCTGCAATAATGTGTGATACCTGTTTATACCTCATTGCAAAATATATGCACATCTTTGATATTTCTCACCAAAAATAATTAGGTAAAATTTATCTTGTAGTATTAACCACTTGGGTTCTCTGACCTTATCTACTCAAAAATAAATTGTTTAGAAAGTATATGGAAAGAAAATATAAATCATCAACTTGATTTATTCTTAATTTTCACCTTTTTCTTAGCCTCGACATCTTTGAATATTAGAAGGTGAAACCCTAATATTGGTTTGATGAATTATGTTTTGTTATGTGGTTGATTACATAATAGCATCCGGAAGGAAAGACTTTGTATAAAGTGCATATACTCACTTGAAATTGCTTTAAAATATACAACATTTTCACCTGGACCAAGGAACCTACTAAAGAAAAGACAAAAATAAAACAGATTTGTAATATGGCTCATAAAGTTTTCTTGAGATGTAATTAAAATGGTAAATGTGATCATTTGATAAATAACAAAAGTAAGACTGAATAGTTTACATGCCTGCTTGAGTTTTTAGGTTTTGTTTGCGTGTTTGTTTTGTTTTGACACAGTATTTCAGGTTCTGGGACTCACACTTGCTAAATAACCAAAGGTGGCTTTTATGCCTGGTTCTCTCACTTCCCTTTCTTGAGTGCTCTGATTATAATTGTGTGTTATCATACTTAGTTTCTAATTCATTTTTAGAAGTCTAAAGGGGCTGAAAAGTGTACCTTTTCATAGATGTTTTCAGATCATGTTTTATAAGTTCTATTTAAACTTTTTGTGAGGGGACAGTTTCTCACTTTGTAACCCTGCATGGTCTCAAATGTAGAGGTCCACGTGTTCGCATCTCAAGACCCGAGGAAAGGCATGCACCACCACTCACACCACTCACAGCATACTCTGTTTTTAAAAAGACACCGAGTGGAGCTCGTGTAAGCATAAAGTTGTTAAATAAGATGAAACAATAATTTTACTTCAGTTGTCCATAGCACTTATGTTCCTAGAACATGAAGTCACATGGTCCCTAGCATATATTACACCAGCACATCTGTATTGTCGTATTTTGGACTTTTACGATTGCAAGCTAAAAAGTAAGATGGATTTGATAATATTCAGGCTATTTGGTGATTAACTATACTTTCAGTAATAATTGCATCACTTACCTATGGTTTTGAGAACAGGCTTGATGGTTAAGAGTCCCTACTGCTCTTGCAGAAGACCTGAGCTTAGTTCCCAGCACCCCCATCAGGGGGCTCACCTGGAACTCCAGGTCCAGGGAATCCTGCATCCTCTTCTGGCCTCCATGGGCACCTACACTAATGTGCACACACATGCACAAGCACATACTTAAATAAGACAATAAAGAAAAAAATGTCTACTGAAAAACTTATTTGTGCAAGGTACTGTGCTTCATGTTTGGAATATAAAGACTTTGCCCGCTTCAAAAAAATAAAAGGAAGGAAGGAAGATTGTAGGTAAATATTTTTCTCAAGAAACTGAAGGTTAAAGATGTTCAGTAATTATCTTAGGATTACAAAGTTAGAGAGTATTTGAATCAAAATTCAGACCCAAGTAAGATGGCTCTGTAGTATGTGTTCTTGACTACTGTGGGATAGATTTCCATGGGTGGTGTTACTATCCTTCTCCTTTAACAGATGTGGAAGGGTAAATTAAGAGTGCACACCACATCATGACTGCCCTGCCTGTCCATCACAGAAACTAGGTGTACACTGGTTGGCGTAATTATTATTTTTTATTTTAAATTGCCAACTTCTTCCTTCCTTTTATATATGCAGATGTGAACATTAATATGGGAAAATACTTCTGGGAGATTTTAGTGTGACTCAGTTCTTTATACTTTATCTTTTGATTCAACCAGCTCTCAAGTATATCTGAAAAGCCCAGCTATCTGTCTTCCTATTTTGCTTCAATTTTATTCTAGATTTTTGTTTATTTGTTTGTTTACACATTTCCTTCTTTATTTCTGCCTTAGATTGCCCACAAATCCCCCAAGCAGCTCCAATAACTGGCCTTTGATTCCCAAGTTGTCTTTGTTGTTCTGGTTTCTGAAACAGCTATCTACCCTTTTTCAATTAATTGACCTCATGGTGACTTTAATGTATCGGAATTTGGTTTACTTAAAAATGTTTTCCTCCTTTTTAGACATCACTCAAGAGATGACAATGTCCACTCAAGAACCAGACCCCACATTACCCTTGGTGACACAAGAGCATATTGAGGTTCCCAGAGGCAGTGGGGAGCCTGAAGAAGGCATGCCATCCCCCGCTCCTGTGTCTGCTGATGTGGATGCCACTGAGCTGTCCAGACAATGGGTGTCTCTGGCCACTCCAGCCCACCCCACTGTTGTCCCTTCGTCTCTCGAAGTTACCTCTTCTATGGAAGGTCAGTAGGGGAGTGTGGGGCCAGTGTTTGAAGGAGGAGTGTGGGCTTTACTGTGTGAGTTACTGGGATTAGTGAGGATTCTGGCCTTTCACCGGCATGCATGTGTTCCCTCCCTGGAAAGATGGTCAGCTCTCTGCTTGTAGAAATGTGCTGTAGCCTCAAAGGACTCTTCTGTTCCCCAAGTACAAGCCTCCTGAGGACTCCCTCCTAAGAGCCAGTGTGAAAAATGTAAAAATAGCGAGGACTTGTGTTTGGAGTCACCTTTGGCTGTCTCTAAGACTGTGACCTCAGGAAAGCTGCTGAACTTCTGTAGGCCTCTGTTCTTTCCCAGTAATGTCTACTTAGGTTATGGCTTTCTGTATTATAGACTGTGAGGTGTCCTGCTCTATCAAGGGAATATGCATATACTTAAGAAATATATATATTTCTTCATTTCTCTGTTTCACCATTATCCAAGTAAAGATAAGATATTCATTGAGATAGTTTTTTAAATTTTTAGTAAATACTTTCTAATCCTGCCTCCTGATCCCCCTTCCAAAACAAAACATGCAAAACTCAACTCTGGAGTCTTCACAATAACCTTCATTTCCCTAGTGCCAGGTTTCTTCCCAAGCCCATAGTGGCTCTCTCTATTAAGATATGTCTTTCATTGCTCCTCCATTGCACCCCTCCCTGCCTCGGCCATCTTGTTCCCTCTTTCTCCTCCACCTTCATGAAATCTGTTGACCCTAACCCTACATGTCTCGCTTCTGACTGGGAACCAGCGTTATCAATTTTGTTTTCATCATCTCCTTCTCTCCACACTACCTCCAGGTTTTGTGTATCTATAATTACTACTACAAGTACACATTTTCATTTCTTTGTTGATTCTAACTTTATAAGAAAAATTATAACACAGAAAGCAAAAGACCCCGAGACTGATAATGGGGTTAAAGCCAAGGGTCAGGTAAAGAAAGAAGCCAAGCCACTGGCTCTTACTCTACCTCAGGCTGAAAGGGCTGATCCTGTCTCCACGATCTCTCCACTAAGCCTCAGACTGTAACCTCTCCTCAGAGCGGCTGGAGAATCCATCATTCCTATCCTCAATGTGGGTGGAGAATGAACGCCAGCTCTGAGATTCTGTTTCTGTCTTAAATACCTCTTGTGAGTTCTGGGATTAAAGGTGCGAGTTTTGTTACTCTCATAGACTGATTCATTCGCATGTAGCCTGGGTGGCCCTGAGCTTCTGTCTCCTGAGTCCTAGAACTAAAGGTGTGTGCCATCACTGCCTGGCTTCTATGGCTAACTAGTATGACTGCTTTGCTCTTTTGATCTCCAGTGGCTTTAATAAATCATATACAATATATCACTGCAAAAAAACTGTGCTACGGATAAATTTTTGGGAACTTTGTATTTTAGCTTACTGTTCTGATTGTCATACATTCTGTAGTTTGTTGTTCTGACCATTGTATCATACGCAGTTATGGAAACACATTTCATTATTCATCTGGTCTCCATCTGTGCTCCTGCTGTCTGCATTTGGGCCATTTACAGGTATAGCTGTTGTGAGTACAGCTATTATGGTCACGCTTCTGCATGTTCTGCATTGGACCTGTAAAGGACTGTCTCATAGATAATGGATATATGCTGACCACAGGATGTATGTGTATTTGGCAATAGGGACCAATGTCTCCTTTTCATAGTGGTTGTTGTACCAATATATATTCCCATAAGAAATATAAGGGGGTCCTCTGGCTCTGAATCATAGGAATTTATATATCTATATATCTATCTTATGTCTCTATCTCTATCTATATATCTATATCTATGTCTATATCTATGGACATATTCCCTCTGGCTCATGGATATAAACTTGGGCATGTGTGAATTCTGTCTAGGGAGATTCTAATGATTCAAGGTATGATTGCTGTAATTTCTGTAGATGTGGGGGCTTCATGTGGATGCTTTGAAATAGAGTCTACTTTAGCTACAGTTCTAGGTTCAAATGTTTCCACACGATTTTGTGAAGCATACTTGTTCTTTCCAAAGTAAACCCTGGCATTTAATTTGGTGCATGTTCTGCCTTTGGTCCCCTATACAAAATTCTATGCCATCCATTATACTGTCAATCGAATAAATGGGAGATTAAATTTTAAAAGCAAAATTATGATTTGAGGCTGTGCTTCTCCCAGGTGATGAAGTGTTTTCCGTGTGTAGCTGGGTTGACGGGAGAAGAGGAGTTGGACTAAGTGCTGAGTTTACTGTGTTTGAGACACTGCTTCCTTGCTTTTCAAAGCATATGTTAACACATTCTGTAATGACGGTCTTGTGTGTCAAGTCTTGTCTCTTGTACTTGGCAGACATAATGGACACAATCACTGTGCCAAATGAGGACTTCATACCATTTTTGGGCTCTCCAATGACACCCCCTGCAATGACTGTGGAAGCTCCCACAATTTCTCCAGCACTCCCTTCTGAGGTTCTTCCATCTATCAACCACCCAAATACATCCACCTCCTATGGCCTGGAACAACTTGAATCTGAAGGTACCCTTGTCTCTGACCACATATTTTGAAAAACAAAGAAGTAGCTTTAACTTTATGTCATTGGGTTAACTGTCCTGCCACCAAAGAGTTTTTAGTAAAACCCTCTGCCTGGGGTTTCTCCCTGTGATTTTAATTACATTTACATTTAAAATGAATGTCTTAGTTGGTTCCACTATTCAGACTGGATGAGAATAGTAGATTTAAATGGAGGAACTGCGTTGTTTTTTTTTTCCATCTGACTGACTGAGGAACATTTATAGGTTTACTGTCCTTTCATAACATCACTCTATGAGTACTGGGATGTTCTCTTCGTAACAACATTGAGTTACTGTCTAGAGATAAACAACTTCTTTGTTAATTAATGGTGAGAAATTCATGACAAGTTGTACTGTCTAAGGCATTGGCTTTGGCCGTGAAAAAAATGCAATGGAGGCGTAGCTGCATATCAACACACAGTGAGCATGGAGATAGGTCACACAGCCACATGACTGCTCGAGTGAGCACCCTGAAAGGTAAGGAGTGTCAGGTTGGGGGGTGCAAATGTTTGGAGTTACAGGATGCTAACTCAGAATATTGGGACACTCTTGCTAGGCAGCCAGTCATGTCTTAGCTGAACAAGGACAGCAGTACTGGGATTTTTTGTTTCCTCATTTGCAAAGAAGAGGTTCAACTGCGTGTGTAGGAGGTGGTGCTCCCTCCCACAGAGATTCATTTTACCTTGTTTTAAAATGTCATGAGTGTGTGTGTGTGTGTGTGTGTATAAGTGCATTCCGTGTGTGTGTGTGTGTGTGTGTGTGTGTGTGTGTGTGTGTGTGTTGATGGCCTTAGAGGCCAGAGGCATCAAATCCACTGGAATTAGAACCACAGGAAGTTGCCATGGCTGCAGAGAATCAAACTTGGGAGACTCTGCAGAAACAATACACACCCTTATGTGCTGAGTCATCTCTCCAGGCCAAGTCTCACAGCTTTCCAGGCTTGACACTTGTAGTCTGTTCAGAGTGGCTCAGAGAATTTCTCAGAGGAATTCTGGCCCCAGAGGCTAATATCCCTCTCATGTCACATGAAGACAGATACCACATGGCTTTGGGCTCATTGTCTCATGTTTTCAGTTCCCGTGAATGCCATCTATTAAAAAAATTTCCTTAAATCAACCTGAGACATAGCTGGCAGCTCTACTTGGCAAGGATCATTAAATCAAAGGAAAAAAAACATTTGTGAATAGTCTATCCTTGTAAAACTGTAGTAGTTTTCTATATTTAGTAGATGATGGCAGTTGTATTGGAATATATGAGGATTTTTCTAACATTACTAAAGATATCCTGGGATTTGAGATCCCTTCTACACAACTCAGTTTCAGCTTCCTTTTCAAGAACATGTTTTGTCAGGTTTTGACCTGAGTTATGATTCTTGTCAAGGGTTCTGAAAGACATTTTAAGTTAAAAAAATACTCTTTCTGTTACATTGTTGGGTTTAAGGTAAGGTCTACCCTGGGGGAATGAGGGGATAACGGGGGGGGGGTTGGGGGGAGGGCATGGGAGGAGGGGAGGGCACGGGAGGAGGGGAGGGAAAGGGAGAGGGACCTGGAACTGACTTGTGAAGCAACCTTGTTTCTTTTCTAAATTTAAACTGGAAAAAAAAAGGTAAGGTCTACAGTTAGATTAGCACACAATTTCTCCCAAAGGCCAAGGTGCATACTATATGTTAAATCACTGTGTATTAAAATAAGAATTTTAAGCTGGTGTTTAATTCTCAGAAAGCTTGAAGAAGCTATACGTATTTGAAAAGATGAACCCACCGGACTCCTGGATTAATACAGACTCCCATTTCACCTTGTGTTTTCTGCCTTTACTAGGAGTGTAAATGCAGTCTGATGTATTGACTAGGGAGGCATTTTAATTTAATGACAGAATTAAAATCAGAAGGGAATTTATTCTTAATCAAATAATGCATTAGCTACGTCACATTTTCTTTAACTGCCTTTCAAGGTGGCTTTGTTTTTGAAACTGGGTATTAGTGTGTTATTCACTGATCTGGACTTAGCTGTAGAATGAGTTCGAGGTTAGCCTAGGACACATCAGACTCTGTCAAAAGCAGAAAAATGTGTATTTATTTGTCTATACACTTATTTTTTGTTTTATGTGAATGTCTTCCTTCCCATGAAAAGACAGAGTCATTCCTCCAGATAACTGAGGGTATTTTGCCTCAATGTAAAATGTAAAAAAAAAATTCCCATATTAGATATCAGAAACCCAAGGAGACAGAACCTTGGAATTGTGCAAATTCAGAACCCACTGATCTATTTATTCTGCATGAGATAACTAAAAGCCCCAAACAGAGTAAAGATGTCATTTTCTCTTGCATCCTCATTTGTATTTCTCACACATGATGACTAAGAATATGTGCTAGTTTCTCGGAGCCTCCATAAAAACTCCCACAAGTTCAAAATGGCTTTAATTAATAGTAATCTACTACTCATGTGCCATTCTGGAGCCCCACAACACCAAGCTGAGGTGTAACTGGGCCATGGTCCCTCCAAGGCCTCTAGGTCAAGAGCTGCCTCACCGCCATCGGATTCTGGTAGCCCCAGAACCCTGCTCTACCCTCGTTCATGAAAGCCTAAGTCCAGTGTCATCATATGACTGTCTTATTTCATGCCTCTGCTACAATTTCCTTCTTTTACTGGGTCATCAGTCAATGGATTAGAACCCACCATAATAGTTTCGTCTTAATTTGGTGGTATCTGGCCAGATTCTGCTTATTAATAAAGCCATGTTCATAAGTGCGACTTATTAAACCGAGGGAACGATTCCACACATAACAGGGTTCTTCTGCCAGACAGCTTGCCAATTGGCTCTGAGAGCAGCTGGACATCTCTGGTTGTCTGCCCCAGTGATATGAATTGGTAGGGTAAGAAGTGTGCAGGCAAGCTTTGTTTCCTTGGTCCCCCAGGAAAGCCTCCTTTTGAGACGATAAGCCACCCTCTGCATATTTAGTAAGTCTTCTACTATGTCATCAAAATGCAATTTTATTTTCAAAGAGCTAATAGTTTATTTTTCACCTTACTGGATACATTTACTTTTATGCACATTTTTTTAAAAAAGAAAGAGTATTTTCAGTTTGATTTTTTAAAAAAGCATTCTATTTAGTATATCTATAGGTCTACTAGTATTACAGCATTTCTAAATACAAGCTTGTCAAATGTAACTCATAAAGACATGATAATAAGTTTATATATGCAATTATTTGTTTGTAATTAAATTAATTTAATATTGATGTCTATGTGCATGGAAGTACTAATTTAGATTTTACGATTACTTTTGAAAGCACACTTGAGATTTTGGCAGGTTGTTAGGCTGAATATTTTAATGCTGATATTAAACGGAATAAGGATTAATAATACTTTAAAGCTTTTACTTTCTGCATGTTCAAAACGAATATGTTTTCTTTATGTAATTTAAAATCCTTCTGTGTTTTGTTTCCCAAGGAGATGGAAATTAATCTATGTTGCAAAATTACAACACTGATTCTGTAAGAAGTAGGACATTGCTTGAAAAATTCAGCATGTAGAGGCTGAAGATGTAGCTCGGTGGTAGGGTGCTTGCCTAGCACATCTAAGTTCCTGAGTTCAATCCCAAGTACTGTGAAAAGGAAAAGAATAGAAATTCAATGTTTAGAAGAATTTGCAGTGGCTCTTGTTTCTGCCAGATACTAAGTTTAAGCGAGAGCTAAGAAATCAAACACTGAGACATTGCAGGCCTTGTGATCACTCTCCTTCTGCTCTCTTATCTCCTTTGTTAAACACCTGGATGTGGGAAACCAGTGCAGCAGAGACAGGAAAATGGAGAGACCAGGCTCTCCTGGAATGCTTGAGAGATGAAACATTGCCGGGATGCCTTATCTAGAGAAAATGAGTTCAGTGGTAGGGTTGGTCCTATTTAACGAGTGTGTGAGCACAGTGTTGAGACCAGGCCTTATCCCAGACAATTCCCATTTCTTTATTGTTTCAAATGGACACTGCATGCAATTTTTAATGGGATAAATGAATAATAATCTTGTAATAAATGCAGGGATAATGGAACAGTAGTTGATTTGCTGCTGGAGGACTACCTTTTGTATATTTAATTTACATTAATAAACATAAATTGATTCATATACAATATAAAGATATGAAAAAACAGACATTTCTCTCTACAGATGACATAAGGATTTTAGGAGAAAGTAATATTTTTTTGTTTTGTTTTTTTGAAGCAGGATTTCACTTTGTGTCCCTGTCTGGCCTGAAACTGTCTTTATAGACCAGGCTGGCTTTGAACTCACAGAAATCCTCCAACTTCTGCCTCACAAGAGCAGGAGCAGAAGGTTGTGCTTAGAAAGGAGGCCTTTATCCCAGCAACTGAGATGAGACTTCTGGCAATGTGATAGCCTTCTTGCAGTTTGACTACAGTCAAAAGGCTTCTTCTATTTTGTTGGTTAGTTAGAAAGCAATTTGGAAGTGCTCTAAGAGGCAGTATAGAACAGTTTCTCAGATACTTTACTTGAAATCTCCATGGAGGACACTGAAGGGGTCCTTTGACTTAAAATATTATTTAATTGGGATGGGTGTTTTGCCTGCATGAATGTATGGGCACCCCACAGATGCTTGGTGCCCACAGAGACTGGAAAAGAGTTGGATCCCCTTACACTGAGTTGCACATGGCCGTGAGCTGCCATGTGGATGTCAGGAATTGACCCAGGTCCTCTGCAGAAGCAGCCAGTGCTCTTGGCCTATGAGCCGTTTCTCCAGCCCTCTGTGCATCATTTGTAAGGGTTTTCTGTGGCAGATTTTGAAACGCAGATTGCTGGCCATTTCAGTTATCGATTGCCTCCTCTTAGGGTAGGTCTTTTTGTTGTCCTGCCCCGAAGTCATCGTGCTTCCTTAGGCATCCATGACAGACCCTTCCTGAGCATCTGTCAGCAGCCAAGGGTGGCACAACCAATCCTTGTCACTCAGAATGGCTGCCACACACTTGCTAGTAATGTTCATTTGGTCAGTGGTATTTCAAAAATATTTGAAATTAAAATTATGATGGGCTACTGTGATGTTATATCCACAAACTCTGCCACTGAAGAAAGACAGATGACCTTTGTTCTACTTTTCTGGTATGTTTTCTTACCACAGGGAATTATTTATTAGTATACCTACACAATTCAGCAACATCGTTGCTGCAGAGTTGATGTCCTCCATTGGCCGATGTGTGTGTGTGTGTTTGTGTGTGTGTGTGTGTATATGTGTGTGTGTGCAAATATATGTACATGTATGCATGTGCACTTGCCCAACTCAATACTGCTTGGTGTGATCATCTTTAGTCATTCAAGAACACACTCTGTGAAGACTCATGTTGAACAAAGGGTTTTATTTTGGTTATATCTTGCAGTCTAGCAGTATTATTTAGTCATCTGGTTATGCATGCATTTGGGAGGTATTTGGCAATTCAGGGAATACCAAGAAGAATTAGGGATTGAGCCTGACTTAATGCAGAGCACAGTTTTAGTAGAAAATATACAATAGATGTGCAAATAACACAATGCAAGGTAAAAGGTCCAGGCTAGAGAAATATGGAATGGACACATATGCTCATATGTCTGTGTATTTAGAATTGCATATATATCTTTCTTCATTATGAAGTTGGTATTTACAGAAAAATAAGTATGACAAATCCTCAAATATGGAAAAATGTTAAAGAAAAGTGAATAGGTACCACGTATGTGACACTAAATTACCTTATGGACATTGAAGCAAGCAAAATTTTCTAATTCAGATAGTGGTGAGATGAATTATTCTTTAAGATTAGTTTTTAAGCTGGGAGTGGTGGCACATACCTTCCTTCTCAGTACTTGAAAGGCAGAAGGAGGCAAGTGGATCTCTATGGGTTTGAGGCCAGTCTGGTCCTCATGGAGAGTTTTAGGCCTGCCAGAGACACACGTGAGACTCTGTCTTAAAAAGAGGGCGGTAGCTTCTAATAACAGCTGTGACAGAAGAGTCAGTACCGAAGACCCAGCTGTGCTTTCAGTCTCAGGCCAGCAAATCTTTCATTAGAACCTGTACCGTGTTCCTCTTGAGAGGGTTATTCAGGTGCCATGCAGAAGGTGTTGTTCTGAATGACTTATGTGGCTCATGCACCGTAGTCCAGAGTCTCTGTGAGGAGTGGCTATTTTCTGCAGCTGAAGTAAGCATGTAGTCTGGAAGTAGATAATAGCTTGAAGAGATTCCAAGGTTTTTTCTTTTAATTTTAAATAGCTTGTTTTACATGTCAATCCCAGGTCCCTCTCCCTCCCCTCCTCCCGCACCCCCATCCCTCCCCCAACCTCCCACCCTATTGCCAATTCCTTCCACAAGGTTTTTAAAAATGTTATTAGCATGTATGGGCTTCATTATGATATTTGCATACAGATACCAAAAATATTCTACATATTCTCAGAGGAGACATTTTTCTTTTCTTTTTAAAAATGTTCTAAACCTAAACTTGCATTATTGTGTGTGTCTGTGGATACACGGAGGTTGGGGGACAACTTGTAGGAGTCGTTTCTCTCCTTCCCCCATTTATCAGGCTTGGCAATAAGTGCTGTTACCCACAAAGCCATCTTACTGGTCTTTTATCAAGGCATAGCTTTCAGTATGAGAATGGACATATATACGTATTGCTTTACAGATGTAAATATGAAAATCTCATTGCACGCGAGTACAAATTATTGCAAGCATGGGAAATGTGTGAATGGATGTAAGGGTAGTCACTAGCTATCGCTGGTACTCTGGCTGGCTCTGTTCATCACCATGGTGCTGCTTAAGTGTATGCCTACCCAGCTAGGAAAGGAAAGGGTGTTGTTCATTTGTTTTTAATTGCAAGTTCTGTAGCTGAGGGAAGTCAGGACAGGAACTCAAGGCAGGAACCCAAAGGCAGGCCTGCTTGCTATTCCACACAGCATTATCCCTAACCAGGGAACTCAAGCCAGTGAAGACAAACAGAAACTATGAAGGAAGGCTGCTTG
The DNA here is from genome assembly GCF_017639785.1 of Mesocricetus auratus. Lineage (NCBI taxonomy): Eukaryota > Metazoa > Chordata > Mammalia > Rodentia > Cricetidae > Mesocricetus > Mesocricetus auratus. The sequence continues at coordinate 44,437 of NW_024430852.1, forward strand.
ACAACACTCTGGGAGGATTGTGACAAATTAGCTTTGTTATGTTGCCCAGGATCACCTCCCTGGAAAAAGATGCTGCTCACACTTGTCTGGATCCTCTTACATCAATTAAAAATCAAGACAGTTTCCCACAGATCAGTCTACTCTAGGCAGTTTCTCCAAGATGACTTGAGGATGTATCAAGTTGACAGTCAGTACTAACCAAGACAAATCCTGATTTGTTTCTACACGTTTTAACAATATTCTCACCTATAGAATATTAAGGTTGGCATATTGTAGGGGAATAACCACTAGAAATACATATAATTCCAAAAACAGAGCAATGAAATTAAAATTAAGAGGGGGAGAAAGAGACAGAATTAGTTCAGATCAAACCCTCCCCTGTGAAGCCTCTTGGACCAGCCAGCTTAAACAATGAGTGACAGAAAAGATTGGGAAAACTCCCCTGCTTCTGGTTTCCAATGGACTCTCTTGAGTGCAATTCCTGGATCCACCAGGAAACCACAATGAATTTTTATCAAAGTCTTTGCCATCTTTAAGCCTCAGTTTCCTGTATGTAAGACAAGGACATTGATATTTCTACCTGGATTGTGAGGAGTAAATGTGATGGTACATGTAATATTCTTAGTGTACATTTATACATGGAATTAATGTATAATATGGCTTAGTTTCATGATCGATGACCTCATCTCCTAAAACTACATATGATTTATCATGTATTACAATGAAGTACATCTCCCTATGCAGTCACTATCTGGGTGGCAGGTATATGACATAGTAGCAGCAATATGAAGACAGGAAGACAGCAGGAAGTGTGATGTGTTGCCGGAGAGCACAGCACTTCTGGTCCAGACGAATGGTCTGTTTTGTCAGGAGGGAAATCTGAGCTTAGTGGCACCAAATCTAAGAAAAGCCCAGCCTTTTCACTATGATGTGGGACATTCTGGTTTGTGTGTGGTAGCCATCAATCCAGATTTTTATCTGTTGTAAATAATTATTTAATTTGTAGGCAGAATCCTGCAGTGTAGCCCGGGTTGGACCCATACTTAGGATCCTTCTGCCTCAGCTTCCTGAGGGCTGGGATTACAGGCGACTCCCCGCCCCAGCCCCAGTTTTATGTTTATGCTCTGCACACTCCGAATGAATCTGCTCTCCTATACAGAGAAAGTCAGCGTATGATGTCTCAGTTGGCATCTTTCCATCTTGCTTAGAAGCAGGCTCAGATCTTCCTGTCTAGCCATGTGCACAGTGGCCTATCAGTGCTATTGTTGTGTAAAGCCAAGATTAGGTGCTTGTCTTCATAATGACTGTCGTGTTTGCCTTCTCTTGATGCATGTGTGACTACTCAAGCCCACTGGGGGTTTTGACCCAAAATTGAGCATTTAAAACAGTGCGAATGAGGTGAAGGTTCCCAATCACAGTCTTCTAGAATTTTCTTAGGATCCATGGATGCCCCTGGGGGGGCCACACATCATTTCACATCCTCAGAAGACTCTCTCGTGACGCTTGCACTCTATTAAGCCAGAGTATTCCTAAGCTATTCTTTAAGTAGCATTAGAAAAGTGAGAAAAGGGCGGGGCACAGGGCATCAGTCTCTAGCACTGGCCAGAGTCAACTTATAAAGTGTCATCTCCCCTATGCCACCTTCCCCAGTATTTACAACAGGGCATAGATGAACTTTCCTTTGAAAGTTGATATCATAGTCTTTTGATCTATATGCCTAGTGCAACTTTACAAAAAAGTTTGTTCAGGCTTCATAAAGGGTACATAATTGAGGGGATGTTTCCAGGAAGATGCAGTGATTGATTCTTAGGGTTGGGCTCAGTGAAGGATATGACAAATTCTGTTTTCAAAAAGTGAAGGTTTTGGTGGCACATGTCTTTAATCCCAGGACTTGGGAGGTAGAATCAGGCCAGCCTGGTCTATAGAGTGAGATCCAGGACAGACTCCAAAGCTACAGAGTAACCGTGTCTCAAAAAAAAAGTAAAGACTCACAGGTATAATAAGGAAAACATATCTCCACAAAAATAGTATGTACCCCTCATTATGGAAAAGTTGACCACTTTTAGAGTTTGAAGAAAAAAAATCTAATTAAATTGGAATTTTGCAGCCAATAATCTGCCTATCCAATCTGTAATTTATCTTTTGCATAAATGTGGAGTTTTATACACAGGTTTTATTCATTCAGTTGAAGAAAATATTCTTTTATGGTAACTAAGTTGCTGAAATAAAAGATCTGAAATTGGATGGCTCACAATGTATAGATACAAGGCTAATGCAGCTTCATTGCCTCTAAACAGAGTAGCTACAAAAAGAATGGTTTTCTATTCCTGTTTCCGAAGAGACATTCACAAGAGGCTGTTATCTGAATCAAGAGCAAATTGTATAACAAGTAGAAGTTACAGTCTAGAACTTATCACTATTGTTGTAAGGGATTCACACATTTAGACACAAACAAGGGAAACAGATGTGATCAAGAGCAAAACTATTAGATTTAAAGAAAGAAAAATTAAATGAGGTAAAATAAATATTAAAATATCATCAACCACTATTTGAAGAAGACTAATTATCTTGCCTCAAAATTTTTCTCAGCCATGTTACTTCTAAACGGTGTTAAGGACTACTTTTCAGGAAATTTTAAGTTATATTTGCTGTTGCACATTTAGTAGGAAGTTTGAAATTTAATACTTTCAATAAAGTTATGCATACAAATATGGGATGCTTCAGTAATTATGTTTATTTGGCATTCAGAAGATCAGACTGAAGTGAACATAAGGTTTTAATAAAGGCAACGTTTTATATGTAGTATTACTTGAATTTAATATTTTGTATAATAATTTTAGGGATGTGTGTGGGGGTTGAGTGTGTGTGTGCGTGCGTGTGTGATGCGCGTGTGAAGGTAAGATGACTTTGGGACTCCATTCTCTCCTTTCATCTCGTGGGGCCCAGGATTCGAACTCACATCATGAAGCGTGGTTGTCAGCAGGTGCTTGTAGTCACTGAGCCATCTCACCACCCCATGAGTGTTTACCTAATTTTGAAAGATGCCACAGATAGCAGATGTTCTTATAACTATCTGAAACTTGAGAAAGCAAAAGAATCTCTTACTCAGTTTGTTGGGACTGCCTCAAAGGAATAGACTAGAGTTTATTCTTAAAGGTATTGGACTTCAGCATTTGACAGAAGACTTGACAGGCTTTCACATAGCAAGATGACTAAGAGCTGGGTAAATGGGTTTCTAAGTGGACAGAAAAGTCTTTAAGAAGCATACTGTAGCTTGGTTTTGAGGACAAAAATGTAGATTCTTTCTGGATAAAACGATTCCCAGTAGAAACCCACAGGCTTCTTAATACATTAGAATTAAACAAACCAACGACTTGTAACAAGGGTCAAGGAGACAACAAGGAGACAGTTCACCAGAACTGAGGAGAGCAGAAAAGACAACTGAGTGATTGTTGGGACCACAACTGTCAGACACATAATGTGAAATCACCATGTGCAGAGAAATGAAGTCACAAACACAAAGAAGTAACAGGGGACTCTAACAATGACCAAGCAGATGGCATGGGAAAGAGTGAGGAGGAGAAAGGGAGATTCTTAAAACCCTAATTAGAAGGGATAAATTCAGAAGTAGAAGACTGATCACTTCCAAAGAAAAGCAGACAGAGAATGGCCATCACAGAAGAGTACTGGAAGCATAAACTGGAAGACAGAATGCCATCATCAAAGTGCTGGAGAGAAGTGGATAGCCGAGAATTATGTTTCCATGCTTCTGAGAATGAAGTAATAAAAACAAACTTTGTAAAATGAACTCTACTACCAGAGAAAGAAATACAATCCTGGCAGGAAGCGCTGAGATTCAGGAAGAACTAGGGGGCAAATAAATCAATGAACATGTATATAAACTATTTATACTTTATGTTGTCGGAGGAGAGGACAGAGCCAAAACAGTGGATGGCAAGAGACATAAATCAGGAAGGTATCATAAGGATGGACGTGTTTTAAAGCCCTTTAAAAATATTTATTTATTTATTTATTTTTGTTTATGTGTATATGTGTATAATTATAATTTATTTTTAGTGTATGTTCGTGTGTGTTAGTGTATAAATATGTGCATGTGAGCATAGATGTCTTGACTACAGAGGCTAGGTCCCTCTGGGTCTGAAGTTAAAGGTGGTTGTGAGTTACCTAATGTGGGTGCTAGGGTCTGAACTTAGACCTCTGTAAGAACACTGTGGTCTCTTCACCTCTCTGTCATCATTTCAGCCCTCATACAAGAATATTAACTGCATTCTAACTCTTAGTACAATGGTGAGTTCTCGGGGTTATTACATTAGGAAGCTTGGTAATCATATATATATATATATATATATATATATATATATATGGGTATATGTATATGTCTGCTATTCATACTGAAAGTTTATATTAAGTTTCACAATATACAGATTCACAAATATGTGGTATATCTCATGTGTGATAATATATAGGTGGGAATATTTAAGATAATAGAAATAGATCCATCAAATTCTCAGTGAGCTAGTGCCTTGAGTTGCTGGATTTGGTGGTAGTTAGGAATGTCCGAGTTTCCTCAGACTCTCCTGCTCTTAGAGCGCCATCTGCTGGATAACTACTTCATTATCCTTAGACAAATTTAAGTTTTCCTTGTCTGGCTTTCAATTTTCAAGTTCAACTTAAGAACAATATGGCTATAAAAATGGGATTATTCATAGGGCTTTAGTTATTCTCGTGTGTGGAAACCGTTTTAGACAACTGCCTTAATTAAAACAACTTTCGAGTAGCTGTCCCTCTGGCATCATCAGGTAAACAGGCCAGCTTCCCGGCCTGTGTTCCAGAGCCTGCAGATCGCCTGGGAACTGCACAGTAGCTGTCCCATCCTGGCGGAGCATCAGGTAAACAGGCCAGCTTCCCGGCCTGTGTTCCAGAGCCTGCAGATCGCCTGGGAACTGCACAGAGCTCCCAATCCCGGCGGGAGCATCAGGTAAACAGGCCAGCTTCCAGGCCTGTGTTCCAGAGCCTGCAGATCGCCTGGGAACTGCACAGAGCTCCCAATCCCGGCGGGAGCCAAGCACCCCAGACTCCAGATCTTCTCTCCCACCAACGATTCCAGGAAAGGAGAGGAGGCTGGGCGCACAGGGAAGTAGCTGTCCCTCTGGCATCATCAGGTAAACAGGCCAGCTTCCCGGCCTGTGTTCCAGAGCCTGCAGATCGCCTGGGAACTGCACAGAGCTCCCAATCCCGGCGGGAGCATCAGGTAAACAGGCCAGCTTCCCGGCCTGTGTTCCAGAGCCTGCAGATCGCCTGGGAACTGCACAGAGCTCCCAATCCCGGCGGGAGCCAAGCACCCCAGACTCCAGATCTTCTCTCCCATCGAAGAGACCAGGAAACTACAGGAGCCAGGGAGACCAGGGGAGTAGCTGTTCCGGATCAGGTACAACAGGACCCAGCATAGGGTCCAGGGGACCAGGTAGGAGGCTAAGCGCCCCAGATTCCTGTTCTTCTTCTCTACCCACGGACCAGCATATGGACAAGGCATAGAAGAACCACCAGATTACTGGACTTACTAGCACCCACCAAAAGGGAACTCTGGTCCCCAGACCAGGAAGGGGCTCTTTCTGCACCCACTAAAAGAAGAGATGGGAAAGAGACAATACAAAAACACAGTCAGCAACAGAAAAACAAATATGACACCGCCAGATTCTAGAGACTCCACACCAGCAAGACCCCAATATTCCAACGCGAAGGAAGCAGAAGAGAACGACCTTAAAAGCACTTTCATGAAAATGATAGAGGCCCTAAAAGAGGATATTGGAAAATCCCTCAAAGAAATGGAAGAAAAAACAAACCAAAAAATGCAAGAAATGGAAGAAAAAACAAACCAAAAAATGCAAGAATTGGAAGAAAAAACAAACCAAAAAAGGCACGAAATGGAAGAAGAAATGAAGCAAAAAATGCAAGAAATGGAAGAAAAAGCAAAGCAAAAAATGCAAGAATTAGAAGAAGAAACATACCAAATAAGGCAGGAAATGGAAGAAGAAACAAAGCAAAAAATGCAAGAAATGGTAGAAAAAACAAAGCAAAAAATGAAAAAATGGAGGAGGAAACAAACCAAAAAAGGCAGGAAATGGAAGAAGAAACAAAGCACAAAATCCAAGAAATGGAACAAAAAGCAAACCAAAAAATGCAAGAAATGGAAGAAAGAACAAACCAAAAAATTCATAAAAGGCAACAAACGGACGAACAGATAAACAGAAAATTGCAAGAAGCAATGCAAACGCTGCAAGGGTTGAAAACTGAAATAGAGACACTAAAAAAACACAATCTGAAGAAAGGCAGAAAATAGAAAAGCTGGACAAACAGTCAGGCACTACCAATACAAGCATTACCAACAGAATAGAAGAGATGGAAGAGAGAATCTTAAGTGTTGAAGATACATTAGGAGAAATGGATTTATCAACCAAAGAAAACCTTAAATCCAACAAATCCTTAACACAAAACATCCAGGAATTATGGGACACCATGAAACGACCAAACCTAAGAATAATAGGTATAGAAGAAGGAGAAGAAATCCACCTCAAAGGGGCAGAAGGCATATTCAACAAAATCATAGAAGAAAACTTTCCCAACCTTAAGAAAGACATGCCAATGAAGGTACAAGAAGCCTACAGAACACCAAATAGAGTGGACCACAAAAAAAATCCCTCGCCACATAATAATCAAGACCCCGAACATACAGAATAAAGAAAGAATATTAAGAGCAGCTAAGGAAAAAGGTCAAGTAACATATAAAGGCAGACCTATCAGAATTACACCTGATTTCTCCATGGAAACTCTGAAAGCCAGAAGGTCCTGGATAGATATTCTACCTACACTAAGAGACCATGGATGCCAGCCCAGACTACTATACCCGGCAAAGCTCTCAATCACTATAGACGGAGAAAACAAGATATTCCATGACAAAACTAGATTCAACCAATATGTGTCCACTAACCCAGCCCTACAGAAAATTTTGGAAGGAAAACTCCAACCCAAGGAAGCTAACTACAACCAGAAAAACATAAGCATTAGAGAATCCCTCTCTACCAACAGCCAAAAGAACAAAGGGGCGAAATTCCACCCATAATTCCACCAACAACAACCATCGCAAATCGAAGAAGGATGAGCAATCAATGGTCATTAATATCCCTCAATATTAACGGCCTTAACTCACCCATAAAAAGACACAGACTAGCAGAATGGATTCGAAGACAGAACCCTTCCTTCTGCTGCATACAAGAAACACACCTCACCCTCAAAGACAGACATTACTTGAGAGTTAAAGGTTGGGAAAAAATTTTTCAATCAAATGGACCCAAGAAACAAGCAGGGGTAGCAATCCTAATATCTAACAAACTAGACTTTAAAATAAAATCAATCAAAAGAGATGAAGGAGGTCATTACATACTCATCACAGGTGAAACCCACCAAGACGAAGTGTCTATCCTGAACATCTATGCCCCCAATACAAAGGCATCCACATTCGTTAAAGAAACATTATTAGAACTTAAATCTCATCTAAAGCCCCACACAGTTATAGTGGGAGATTTCAACACACCACTCTCACCACTAGACAAGAATACCAGACAGGAACTCAACAAAGAAGCAAAGGGTCTAATAGAAGTAATGACCCAACTGGGATTAACAGATATCTATAGAACATTTCATCCACATAAAAAAGAATATACCTTCTTCTCACCACCACATGGAACCTTCTCAAAAATCGACCACGTACTTGGCAACATATCAAACCTCAGCAGCTACAAAAAAATTGGAATAACTCCATGCATCTTATCAGACCACCATGCCTTAAAATTAGAATTCAACAACAACACAAATTGCAGAAAACCTACAAACTCATGGAAATTGAATAATGCTCAACTGCACCATTCCTGGGTCAAAGAGGAAATAAAAAAAGAAATTAAAGACTTCCTCGAATTCAATGAGAATGAAGACACAACATACCCAAACCTATGGGACACTTTGAAAGCAGTGCTACGGGGAAGTTCATAGCACTAAGTGCTCACATGAAGAAACAGGAAAACAGTTATACCAGAGAATTAACATCACAGCTAAAAGCTCTAGAACACAAAGAAGCAAACTCCCCCAGGAGGAGTAGACGCCAGGAAATAATCAAATTGAGGGCTGAAATCAACAAAGTAGAAACCAGGAAAACAATACAAAGAATCAATGCAACGAAGAGTTGGTTCTTTGAGAAAATCAACAAGATAGACAAACCTTTGTCCAAACTTACCAAACAGCAGAGAGTGAACACGCAAATTAACAAAATCAGAAATGAAAAGGGGGACATAACAACAGACTCTGAGGAAATCCAGAGAATCATTAGGTCATACTTTGAAAACCTGTACTCCACAAAATTCGAAAATTTAAAGGAAATGGATGACTTCCTGGACAGCTATCATTTGCCAAAACTAAATCAAGAACAGATAAGCAATTTAAATAGACCTATAACCCCTATGGAAATAGAAGCTGTCATCAAAAGTCTCCCAACCAAAAAAAGTCCAGGTCCAGATGGCCTCAGTGCAGAATTCTACCACAAATTCAAAGAACAGCTTATACCAATTCTTCTCAAAGTGTTCCACACAATAGAAGCAGAAGGGTCTTTGCCAAACTCTTTCTATGAGGCTTCAATAACCTTGATCCCCAAGCCACACAAAGATACAACCAAGAAAGAGAACTTCAGACCAATATCCCTCATGAACATTGATGCAAAAATACTCAATAAAATACTGGCAAATCGGATCCAAGAACACATCAAAACAATCATTCACCACGATCAAGTAGGTTTCATCCCAGGGATGCAGGGATGGTTCAACATACGAAAATCCATCAACGTAATCCACCATATAAACAAGCTGAAAAACAAAAATCACATGATCATCTCACTAGATGCTGAAAAAGCCTTTGACAAAATCCAACACCCCTTCATGATAAAGGTCTTGGAGAGATCTGGGATAACAGGGACATACTTAAACATAATAAAAGCCATATACAGTAAACCAACAGCCAACATCAAACTAAATGGACAGAAACTCAACGCAATTCCTCTAAAATCAGGAACAAAACAAGGCTGTCCACTCTCTCCATACCTTTTCAACATGGTACTTGAAGTTCTAGCTATAGCCATACGACAACAAAGGGGGATCAAGGGGATACAAATTGGGAAGGAAGAAGTCAAACTTTCACTGTTTGCAGACGATATGATAGTTTACATCAATGACCCAAAGAACTCTACCAGGGAACTCTTACAGCTGATTAACACCTTCATCAAAGTGGCAGGTTACAAGATCAACTCAAGAAAGTCAGTAGCCCTACTATATACAGATGATAAAAGGGCTGAAAGAGAAATCAGAGAAACATCACCCTTTACAATTGCCACAAACAACATAAAATACCTTGGGGTAACGCTAACCAAACAAGTGAAAGACCTGTATCGTAAGAACTTTGAATCTTTAAAGAAAGAAATTAAAGAAGCCCTCAGAAAATGGAAAGATCTCCCATGCTCTTGGATAGGTAGGATCAATGTAGTAAAAATGACAATCCTGCCAAAAGCAATCTACAGATTCAATGCTATCCCCATTAAAATCCCAGCACAATTCTTCACAGACCTTGAAAGAACAATAATCAATTTTGTATGGAAAAACAAAGGACCCAGGATAGCCAAAACAACCCTGTTCAACAAGGCAACGTCCGGAGGCATCACTATCCCTGACCTCAAGCTCTATTATAGAGCTATAGTCCTGAAAACAGCTTGGTATTGGCACAAAAATAGACAGGCAGACCAATGGAATAGAATTGAAAATCCGGGTATTAACCCACACACATACGAACATCTGATCTTTGACAAAGAAGCTAAAAATATACAATGGAATAAAGAAAGCATCTTCAACAAATGGTGCTGGCATAATTGGAGACTGGCATGTAGAAAAATGCGGATCGATCCATGTTTATCGCCATGCACAAAACTTAAGTCCAAATGGATCAAAGACCTCAACATAAATCCAGCCACACTGAACCTCTTAGAAGAGAAAGTGGGTGGTACCCTTGAAAGAATTGGTACAGGAGACAGCTTCCTGAACATAACACCAGTAGCACAGACAGTGAGATCAACAATTAATAAATGGGACCTACTGAAACTGAGAAGCTTCTGTAAGGCAAAGGACACAGTCAGCAAGACAAAAAGGCAGCCCACAGAATGGGAAAAAATATTCACTAATCCCACATCTGACAGAGGGTTGATCTCCAAAATTTACAAAGAACTCAAGAAGCAAGTCTCCAAAACAGCAAAGGACCCAATTAAGAAGTGGGCTGCAGAACTAAATAGAGAGTTTTCAATAGAGGAGTCTAAAATGGCTGAGAGGCACTTGAGAAAGTGCTCAACATCCTTAGCCATCCGGGAAATGCAAATCAAAGCAACTCTGAGATACCATCTCACTCCTGTCAGAATGGCTAAAATCAAAAACACCAATGACAATTTATGCTGGAGAGGATGTGGTGAAAGGGGGACACTCCTCCATTGCTGGTGGGAGTGCCAACTGGTTCAGCCACTTTGGAAAGCAGTATGGAGATTCCTCAGAAAAATGGGAATAAACCTACCACAAGACCCAGCAACTGCACTCTTAGGCATATATCCAAAAGATGCCCATTCATATAACAAAGATGTCTGTTCCACTATGTTCATAGCAGCTTTATTTGTAATAGCCAGAACTTGGAAGCAACCTAGATGTCCCTCACCCGAAGAATGGATAGAGAAAATGTGGTACATCTACACAATGGAGTACTATTCAGCAGAAAAAAATAATGGAATCGTGAGATTCGCAGGCAAATGGATGACACTAGAAGAAACCATCCTGAGTGAGGTAACCCAGTCACAAAAAGAGAAACATGGCATGGTTATTAAGAGAGCGGCCTGTAAGTAAAACAGCCTGTAAATTTCTTCCCTGTTCAGCTAACAATGTGAATTTGTGGGATAATGCTGCCCAGGCTTGTGAGTTCCTCAGAGGCTTAAGCCCTCAGTAGAACAAAGAACTGGTGTGGGCTATGGATCTGCCGCTAAGACATTCTGTCAGAAAGAGGCCAGACAGACAAAATTGGCTTACAGAGGGTGCTGTCTAGACCATCAGCTCTCTAATTGGACTTAAGACCCTCTCAACATGAGAAACATCATGCTTGGTACTAAAAACATAGCCAACTATCCAGGGTTAGTGAAGTCTTGGATCTTAGATAAGGACTTACAACCACTGCTTTATTAAAACAGCACAATCTATGACAACAATCTAAATATTTGTCCGTATACCCGAAGATATGTGTAGACCTCACCTCTCATCAAGGAAACTTCTCTCTGTAATAGACCACTACAGAATACTGCAACCTATGAAAATGCAGACCAGTCCCTATGGCTACAGGTGCAAAACAAGTCCCACACCTAAGGCTCAGGAACAGTTCAAATATGCATACACACACACACACACACACACATACATACATGCATAATGTACAGGTTACACTTAGGAAAATAGAGTGGGAATGCATATACACATACACATACATAAATGCGTGTAACAATAATTAATGGGAAAAGAAACCATGAATTTGAAAGAGAGCTAGGAAGGGCACATGAAAGGATTTGGAAGGGGGAATGGGAAGAAAAAATGATGTAGTAATGTCTTGAAAATAGAAGAAAAATAAAATAAAACATGCTTTATCAGCTTTTATAGTATTAGGAAACAGTAGGGATATTGATTACTCTTGTTTTATATTAAGGGTTGTAAGTAGAAAGAATGAGAACACAAAATATTCTAAATACTCGTTTTGTACCTTTAGATCCTTTTCACTTCCATGTAAATTTCATTGAGTTTGCCTCTATCTAAAGCCTCTTGAACTTAATGATCTTCATGGTGTTCAACAGATGAAACAACTACAGTCACAATGTCAGCCTAGTGATATTTTATCTTAATGCTTATTGGCATAGTTACCACCCTTCTTTCTTTGTATTAATTCTACTTGCACTGGGACCAAGGAGATAGAAGGGAATCATGCTGAAGAGACAGACTGCCCACATAGTTGTCATTTCTGTTCAAATTACGTAGAGCAAACTAAGCCATGTATCTAAACATTTGATAAATGCAGTGGAGGCTGTACTTCTCCGTGGCACAGCCAAATCCCCAATGGAAGGGACCACATACAAAACAGTAGCCAAATTTTGTTTTGATTTTTATATTCACTCATTTATTCATATGTGTGTGTGTGTTGTAAGCATGTGGGCATTTTATGTGTGTAATACATGTGTGTAGTTGTATGTACCATGTATGCCTATGTATGGAAGTCAGATAGAAATCAGCATTGATGTCATCCTTGGGTCTCTTGTTGAATGCGTACCTCACCATTTCAGCCAGACTGGCTAGCCAGAAAGTGCTAGGAACCTTTCTGCCTCTGTCTTCCCAATAATGGGATTGCAAGTAAGAAAATAAGTGCCACTATGCCCATATTTAAGTGAATTCTTAACGTTTTGTCTTTATTCTTGTATAACTGAACCATCTTCACATCTTGCCAATTTTTATTTTAATAAATTCAGTCTACTGCAGGGACTATCACTTGATAAGTGAAATTATTCAGAACAATAGTCAGTAGTTCTCATTTTATTAATGATCACATTCACATTAATACCTGAGTCAAATCTACCCATTATATTTATTTAATTAATAACTACCTACCTTAAATTTCTTTTCGAGAGCTACTTGGTGAGTCCACACATGAAATACTGCTTTCGATTGTATGAACACTTCCTACAATTTGAAAATAGTTGGCACATTACAAGATATTTTTGTTGACTGAGGTCCATTTCTCTCATTATTCCTGGAAAATGGTTAACCATGTGGGATATGTTTCATTGCATTTTCAAATTTATTTTACTTTTTCATGTTTGAAATCTCCAAAGAACTCTAGATTGCTTAAAGTAGTGGTCAGCGTTCTTGATTTTTTTCTCTAGTACTTCCATAGAGGGTTAAATAACCGAGAATTGTGGTTAGTTGGTTTGATATTTCCAACTGTCTTTTGAAATGATGTCTGTTACATTTTCCATTCTGCCCCCAAATCACTTAGGTCCAAGTGAAAACAACTTTTGTAAAATCCCATAAGATTATTTAATTCTCTTTGTGAGCTCACTAATGCTGTATTGCTTTGTTTTTTAATAAATCCCATTGCAAGATGATTTCTTGGTCAATTTCCAGTTCCCTACAATACTTGTTTAATCTACAGTTTCTAAATGACTAATGGTTCAGCAAGGTCACTCCTTTATTTTTGAAATTGCCTCCTAGGGAACTCAGAAAGAAACTTACTTAATCTTCAGTAATTCAAAAGCCTGGATTCTGCCCTAGATTTAGTAAGTGATATTTTATTATAAAACACTTCTGACAGACTTAATTGCTGGTCATTTTCCATCCCATCATAAAATAGCTCATGCATGTTGGCATATACCATAGGAGAACTCAAACAGAAAGAATTTGTTAACAAATTTGATGACAGAGATGTGTTCATTTTTTGACTCTCCTCTAGAAATTTATGTGATGTATCTTAGGAGCAAAAAGTAAAATTTAAACTATAGACTTGCATATATCTTTAGGAGGAGCAAACTTGTAATTTAGTAAGAGTGAAACTGTGAGAAGAAAAGAAGGTAATTGTTTTCCAATGACTAGAGAGGGTATTGCCCTTCCGTTGGTTGTGTTTGTAAGTAGGACATTGTCCTTGTAAATAGGACAGCATTTTTCGTCAGTATCAGTGAAAATAGCTTTCTAAGTGTGTCTCCTGACAATCAACTAGGAAATTCATATTTATAAATAATATAAACAGTTCTTAAGAAATTTATAATTTTTCTGAAAGTGTTCTATGAAGTGCTATTATGTTACTTAAGATCCCTCACGTGTGATACATTTTTATTTGATTTTTGGGTAAGGATAGTCTTATAACTATTTGTAATGACTCACTGTATATTTGTATACAAATGTGTGTTTCTATGCATATGTTTAGTACGTTGTCAGTTTGAAAGGAGTTGTTATAGAGCATAGGCCATAATCATTAAGATTATGTGGATAAACAGATGGAAAAATATGTAGTACATATGTCCATATTATTTGCATTTAACTGGCATGTAGTGCCAGAAACAGTGCCATTTTCAGTACATTTATTTAAAGAGTATTTGTTTCCTCACATTCTCTCAAGTCAACATATTAAATAAGATGTAGAAAAAGGATAGTGACAATTTGTATTATATTTACTTACACATATTTTTGTATATGTGCAGGCTTCTACCTATGAATATGGCTAACAAGTCTGTTGTGACTGAATTTGTTTTGCTGGGACTCTCTAACTCCTGGGAACTACGGATATTTTTCTTTATAGTGTTTTCCCTCTTTTATGTGGCAACAATGGTGAGTAATGGCATCATACTTGTCGTTGTCATATCCGACTCTCACCTGCACTCTGCTATGTATTTCCTGCTTACCAACCTTTCTATTATTGATATGTCTCTTGCTTCTTTTGCCACTCCCAAGATGATCATAGACTATCTCACTGACCATAAAACAATCTCTTTTGGTGGATGCATCTCCCAGATATTCTTCCTCCACCTGTTCACTGGCACTGAGATAATTTTACTAATGGCTATGTCTTTTGACAGGTACATTGCAATTTGTAAACCCCTGCGCTATGCTTCCATCATTAGTACCCAGGTGTGTGTTGCATTTGTGTTGTCTTCATGGATTGTGGGAGTCATGCATTCAATGAGCCAGGTCATATTTGCCCTGACATTACCATTCTGTGGTCCCAATCAGATAGACAGCTTTTTCTGTGACCTTCCTGTGGTATTCCAGTTGGCTTGTGTGGATACTTATGTTCTTGGTCTCTTTATGATTTCAACAAGCGGCATTATTGCATTGTCTTGCTTTATTCTCTTATTTAATTCATATGTTATCGTGCTGGTCACAATAAAGCATCATTCTTCCAGAGGATCATCGAAGGCCCTTTCCACCTGTACAGCCCATTTCATTGTTGTCTTCATGTTCTTTGGACCATGTATCTTCATCTATATGTGGCCACAAAACAGCTTTGTGATAGAAAAGATCCTGTCTGTTTTTTATACCATCTTCACTCCCATTCTGAACCCAGTAATATATACTTTGAGAAATCAAGAAGTAAATTCAGCCATGAGGAAACTAAGAAGTAAGTTTCTAAATTTCAGTATAGAAACTCCTTCCCATTCTTTTTAGTTTCAGTTTCTTCATTATTAAGTGTAACAGATTTTATGAAACAACAAAATTGTGTGATGATTGTAGAAAAAATACATCTGAATCTTTAAAAGGAAGTTAATGGAAATAATTATTTCCAGAAAAAAATCCCCAAAATATCAGGATTTTCTCTTTAGTTAGGATGTTGAATAATCAAGTCAATAGAAAAAAAGGACCAAGTAATAATTACAGCTTAAAGAGGAATGAAGTGATTAAATAATGACAGTTATGAACGTGCAGAAACTCATATACCCCTAAAACATGACAAAGGAGCAAGATTTCTGTGATCCTTAGGATTATGCACTGTGGTAGAAAATGAATGTCTATCTCCAAACGACCATTTTTCCACATCCTTGAGCCATTTCTACTTCACATTTAAACCAATTTGTACCTTCTGGAATTAGAGAATCCTGGTGTATGCAATTATGAAAATGTGAATGGGGCGTAAAGAAACGATGTGAAGTGATTCTCCACCAGCCACACTAGTTAAGGAGCATATCAGTGCCTGACCCTTACACTCACACTCCTCATTAATCATCACAGTGGCACCACTTCCATGCCTCCTTCTGACAGTGGGGTTTATAGGCCAGTGCAACAATCCTGAAATTCAGTGTCAGGAGGTGAGTTGCAAAGCTGATGGTTTGTGTTATAGCAGGTCCATGGAAGTTCACATTAGAATTAAGCTAAGAAAGATAGCTCATGATAACAATCTCATGATAAGTGAAGCTTAATTATAAATCATTATTTATTTTTGTTTTTTGAGACAGGATCTCTCTATGTATCTCTTACTGTCCTGGGGCTGTAGACCAGACTGGCCTCAAACTTACAAAGATCCACCTACCTCTGCCTCCCAAGTGCTGGGATTAAAGGCGTGTGCCACCACTGCACATCTTAAACCTAAACCATTATAATGATTTACTGTTTGGTTAAAGAGTTATTTTAGTTTAATATTTGGGAAAAATAAATTTCTGTTTAGTACTACATTGTTCATTTAATGAGCATGTTATTATATGCAAGTTTTGTTAAGTGTTTTAAGCATTATCCATTTTTTGTACTCTAAAAATGACAATCATTCAGCTGACAGCAGTTCAAATTGCAAGGACTAGAAGTTGTAAAATTTTGTGATTCTGTTTGCTGTACTTTGCAAATGATCTTTTAAAAATAATAGCAAACATTGAGTAATTCACTATTGTTTCAAATTTACTAAATAGTATTTGTAAATGTGGTATCAAATACAGTTTCCCAACTGTAGCTATCAAAAGTAGGATATGTAGCAAATAAGTAATTGTGCATATTTGGTTGTTTTCATTTATTGGTATTATTGAGCAAATGAAGGGAACTACAAAAATTATTTATTTATTTATTTATATTTATTTTTAAGTTTAAATTTAGATTAGAAACAAGGTTGCTTCACAAGTCAGTTCCAGGTCCCTCTCCCTTTCCCTCCCCTCCTGCTGTGCCCACCCTCCATCACCCCCATTATCCCCTCATTTCCCCAGGGAGGGTGAGGCCCTCCATGGGGTTGTCCATAGTCTGTCATTTCATATAGGGCAGGGCCTAGACCCTCCCCCAAAAGTTCAGGGTGAAAGTGCATCTCTCATTGTTGGATGGGAGTTCAAAGTGCATTTGTATACCCGGGATGAGTACTGATCTACTACTGCCCAAGGCTCAATAGATTACCTAGGCCTCCTCACTGACACCCACATTCAGGGGGTCTTGATTGGTCCCATGCTGGATTCCCAGGCTGGTGCCTGGGATTCAAGAGTTAACCTTTGTCTGGTCAGCTGTTTCTGGGGGTTAAATCAGCCCAGTCTTAATCCTTTTGGTCATCAGTCTTCCCTCTCTGTTACTGACTTTCTTGAGTTCAGCTCAGTGCTTAGCCATGGGAGTCTGCCTCTTCTTCCATCAGCCACTGAATGAAGGTTCTGTTTCCCACACTCTCTGGCCATGGGATTGTAGGCTGGCACTCCCCAGATCTATGTCTAAAATCCATATATCAGAGAATACATACCATGTGTTACCTCACTCAGACTGGTTTCTTCTAGTGTTATCCATTTGCCTGCAAGTCTCAGGATTCCATTGTTTTTTTTTCTGCTGAATAGTACTTGAAGCAACCTAGATGCCCCTCAACCGAAGAGTGGATAGAGAAAATGTGGTATATTTATACAAAAATTATTTATTAATTTTAGTATTATATATGAGAGATGAATCAAGGATAAGACATCGCTAACTTTTCAGCTTAAGCCCAATTTAAGAAGGATATACTGCTTTTCAAATTTGTGTTTTATTCATTAAATATACTAAACAAAGAGGAGAACAGTCTTATTTTAAAAGTGTGAAAATTGTATTTAAGATTTAAGTCAAGTTTGAAAATAAAAATAAAGACATTGATGATATTAACATAAGCAGAGAGCACACTATACAAGTGACAGAACTGCATAATTCAGGTTGAAATGGGTAAATTTAGTTTGTGTTCTCTTAGTCATAGTTACATGCTAAGATTCAATGATCTGATTTATTTAAACTACTTTAGATAATATTTTTACTAACATTCCCAATAATTACTCCTTATAATAGCTATTTGTTCAAGGAATCTTTTAAAAAATGAACTGTTTTTCACAATGTTAAATATTCCTCATTTGTCAAAACATTACTACTGAAATGGAGAAACTATAAAAAATGTAATTATGAAAATACACTAAATTTTGTTATAGTTAACGTGCTGTTTGAAACTTTGAGAAAAAAGGAGAATTTTCCAGTTAGAAATAGTAAACTAGTGTTCAGAGTAGATGTAAATGTAAACAGGAAGGAAGTAATGACATAGAGAAAACAACAACAACAACACGAATTTGAAAAAGAGGGTTACACGGGAGGACTTGGAGGGAGAAAGCGGGAGGGGGAACTGATGTAATTATATGATAATCACGAAATTAGAGAAATTATAAAAAGTGGGATGTTTTGGAAGGGATATTTTCAATATTCAGTGACTACAATGAGAATTCTCAAACTGCAAAGCATATGCTCAAAGCCCTCAGGCAAGTAATTGGTCAGGGTATGGCTTTACAGTGCAAGTCAGTAATGTGATTCAGATTCAGATATCTGGAACACCGTCACAGGCAAAGAGAATCTCAGAAAGTATGTCCCATGCATGAAAGTAACAAAATACTAGAGAATTTAGATAGGAAAAAGGGAGGGAAGAGAAGGCAAATGGGGAAGGAAAGACGGATGGAGGGAGGGAGAAAAGGGGTCCAGAAATGAAAGTCACATAGTTGAGGGAGTGATGGAGAGAAAAGGAACAGAGATATTAAAAATCGCAGTAACAGGGATATTTGTAGCCCAACACGATGCGAATCTTCAAGTATGTATGTCATACAGATACCAAGAAAATCCTCTCTTCCTCTTGGCAGTCTGCCAGTACAAATGTTATATTTAATGCATTTCTTTACGGAACTTGTACGCACGTGCGTGCGTGCGTGCGTGCTTGTGTGCATGCATGTGTGTGTGTGTGTGTGTGTGTGTGTGTGTGTGTGTGTGTGTGTTTGTAAGGCAGAGGGCAACTCTCAGCAGTTAATTCTGTCCTGTAATCTTGTGGTGGTTTTATAAAAACAAAACAAAACAAAAAAAAACCCAAAATGCTCCTCCCCTTTTTCTGAGAAGGAAGTACCAGTGTCCAAGGAGTATAAGCTGGTATCAGTTTAAAGACTTAGGCTTTATGCTGGCCTGACCCCCATCACCCGGTAGAATGCACTCAGGCAGTGCTCTGGCCAGCCCAGTGTTCCATGACTGCTGCTGCTACGTCATGACATAGTCTGAAACCTGGTAAAAAGGACCCCTTAAAATAAAAACTCTTTCCCGCTGATCCGCTGAAGGGGCAGACAGGACTTTTTCTGCCTCCCTCTTCTCTTTCTGGCCTTCTTTTCTCTTACCCGCTTCCCTTTCTAACAAAACTTCTCTCTTAAACTCTGTCTGCCTGGCATGTTTGTCCTTCTCCCGCTGTGGAATCCACCAAAGTCCCCACATAATTTATTCCTAAAAGTCTGTCCTCAAAACTCTTTTAGCAACACAAGTAAAAACAATTTTATATAACTTAAAAGCCTTTTTATATTACTTGTAATAATGCAATGCCTATAAGATAAGAGATGGTACCATGCAGCTCTTATAAGACATGGCTACACTTGACCTGGAACTCACATAGGAGCCAAGCCAAGCTAAGCCTTCGTGTGCTAATGACTAACCCCAAAGTGGCGTTGCTACACTAGTGAACCACGCTTGTAAACACTGATAGCACAAAGCTACTTCTCAGTGAAATGATACAAAAACCGGGACATGGAAAACGTTCTCTAGGATCTCACTGGGGTGTTCCCAAAGATTCTGATCCTCTAGCAAGGGGGCCTGAGTTTGGCTTCTGTGGGTAGCCCTGGCTTCAGTGACTGTTGAAATTCTGCCACTGTTGCTGGCCTCGCCCATGCCTGCCTGTCAGCAATAGCCAGAAGTCAAGGACCTACTGGACTTCCGTCAGTGCCATCCACCAGCCTGCCACACCTAAAGGCTTTCAGGGCAGACATGTGTTGAGCCTGCAAGCTTCTGGAGAAAATTCCGCAGTGGAACCCTGCAGTGGCATTTGCCGTCCAATTAACTATTCTATGCTTGGTGAGATGTCTGATTAACTTTTATATATAAAAGTGTGATATTATAATGAATATCTGTGTGAGTAAACTGAACATATCCAAAAGACCTATCTTGTGTGAACATCCTAACTGCCGCAGGCAACCAGCCACCCTCTCCACAAAATTCCTCTGGCTAAAGGAGAAGTCTTTGACCAAGAACCAGAAATCTTGTTTGAGCTGTACTGAGAGTCACTGGTTTTCATGAAGAAAGAATTAGTAGTAAATGCTTGAAGCTGCCAGCATTAAGACAGACTAGTAGCCAGCTTCCTGACAGTACTGCCCATCATCAGTACTAGAGACCAAGGATCACCCAGAATAATAACCTCAGCCCAGTCCACAAACCACACCCTTTTCATGTGACCAAAACAAGACAGGGTCAACAGAGAAAGCCACATACGATAAAGGTTTGCTCTCAGTGGAAGATAGCAGTTCAGGCTGCTGGAGAAGGAAAAGAGCCGTGTCCTATAGGCAGGCTCTGAGCCGCATATACCGTCATTGAGGACAGGAAAACAGACCTCTTTACCTTTCTTTTTCACTTAATCTTGCTATTTTTATTGTCTGAATAAAATGCTAGTTCATATCTTTCTTTCCTATTTTCTCCCTTCACTGATAATAGACATTTATAGAAATGACATAAACAAACTGATTGAATCAGAACAATCCAAACGTGATATATGTGTATATACAATATATTAGTACACATATAAAACATTTTATTCCTGTTTGCTTTCCCTCAGCTTTTTAAATTTTTATTACTTATTTTTAAATTTAAATTTAAATTAGAAACAAGGTTGCTTGACAAGTCAGTTCCGGGTCCCTCTCCGTTTCTCTCCCCTCCTCCCGTGCCCTCCCAACAACTCCCCCCCCAATATCCCTTCATTTCCCCAGGGAGGGTGAGGCCCTCCATGGGGGTGTCCATAGTTTGTCATTTCATCCAGGGCAGGGCCTAGACCCTCCCCCAAGAGTTCAGGGTGAGAGTGCATCTCACTTTGTTGGATGGGAGTCCAAAGTCCATTTGTATACCTGGGATAAATAATGATCTACTACCCAAGGCTCAATAGATTACCTAGGCCTCCTCACTGACGCCCACATTCAGGGGTTCTTGATCAGTCCCATGCTGGATTTCCAGGCTGATGCCTGGGATTCAAGAGTTAACTCTTGTCAGGTCAGCTGTTTCTGGGAGTTAAACCAGCCCAGTCATGGTAGTTTCATCTAGTTCCATCCATTTGCCTGAGGATTTCAAGATTCCACTGTTTTTTCCTCTGAGTAGTACACCATTGTGTAAATGCACCACATTTTCTCTTTCCACTCTTCAGTTGAAAGGCATCTAAGTTGCTTCCAGGTTCTGGCTATTACAAATAATGCTGCTATGAACATAGTTCAGCAGATGTCCTTGTTGTATAAATTCATATCTTTTGGGTATATGCCTAAGAGTAGGTTTGTTGGGTCTTGTAGTAGGTTTATTCCCATTTTTCTGAGGAATCTCCATACTGATTTCCAAAGTGGCTGTACAAGTTGGCACTCCCACCAGCAATGGAGGAGTGTTCCCCTTTTACCACATCCTGTCCAGTTTAACCATCATTGGTGTTTTTGATTTTAGCCATTCTGATAGGACTAAGATGGTATCTCAGAGTTGTTTTGATATGCATTTACTTGATGGCTAAGGATGGTGAACACTTTATTAAAAAGTGTCTATCAGCCATTTCAGAATCCTTTATTGAGAATTCTCTATTTAGTTTTGTACCCCACATTTTAATTGGGTCTTTTGGTGTTTTGGAGACTTGATTCTTGAGTTCTTTGTAAATTGTGGAGATCAGCCCTCTGTCAGATGTGGGGTTAGTGAATATCTTTTTCCATTATGTGGGCTGTCTTTTTGACTTGTTGACTGTGTTCTTTTCCTTACAGAAGCTTCTCAGTTTCAGAAGGTCCCATTTATTAATTGTCGATCTTAGTGTCTGTGCTACTGGTGTTATGTTGAGGAAGCAGTTTCCTGTACCAATTCATTCAAGGGTACCTTCCACTTTCTCTTCTAAGAGGTTCAGTATGGCTGGATTTATGTTGAGGTCTTTGATCCATTTGGACTTAAGTTTTTTGCATGGTGTTAGACATGGATCTATCTGCAGTCTTCTACATACCAGCATCCAATTATGCCAGCACCATTCGTTGAAGAGACTTTCTTTTTTCCATTGTATAATTTTAGCTTCTTTGTCAAAAATCAAGTGTTCATACGTGTATGGGTTAATATAGGGATGTTCAACTTGATTCCATTGGTCTACCTGTTTATTTTTTGTGCCAAGACAAAGCTGCTTTCAGGACTATAGCTATAGACAAGTGCTTGAAGTCAGGGATGGTGTGGCCTTCGGAAGTTTCTTTATTTTACAGTGTTGTTTTGGCTATCCTGTGTCTGTTTTTTTTTCTATAGAAAGTTGATTATTGTTCTTTCAATGTTTGTGAAGAATTGTATTGGGATTTTGATGGGGATTGCATTGAATATGTAGATTATTTTTGGCAAGATTACCATTTTTACTATGGTGAAACTACCTATCCAAGAGCATGGGAGATTTTTCCATTTTCTGGTATCTTTTTTCTTTAAAGACTCAAAATTCTTGTTAAACTGGTCTTTCACTTGTTTGGTTAGTGTTACCCCAAGATATATTATGTTGTGTGTTCCTATTATAAAGGGTGATGTTTCTCTGATTTCTTTCTCAGCTCATTTATTGTCTGTATATTGTGGGCTACTGATTTTTTTGAGTTAATCTTGTATCCTGCCATTTTGCTGAAGATGTTTATCAGTTGTAGGAGTTCCCTGGTAGAGTTTTTTGGGTCACTATCATATCATCTGCAAATAGTGAAAGTTTGACCTCTTCCTTTCCAATTTGTATCCCCTTAATCTCCTTTTGTTGTCTCATTGCTTCAGAAAGACAATGTGGATTTACTTTCCCAACTCTGCCATTCGACTGGATACATCTAAACTGCCCCACATCATCGACCCCACCTGACAGGCACCATCCTGAAACCAGCTTGGAACTACATCACCCGACACATCGTCAGGCCAAGAAACTGATACAGTGCATCTTCTACAATCTGATCAGAGCTTCAGACAAGAGCTTCAATCAAAATCAGAAATCTAATCCGGAACTTCAGTCAAGCCTCTCCTGCAAAACGACCTATTTAAGACTCTTGTTATACTAACAATTTTTTCCCACAGGTCCCCATGATTGTCATCGTCCCACTTCAGCAGGAAGTAACTTTGAGAATTCCACGTCCCCTCTCCCTACTATTGACATAAAGGATAGTTTACCCCTGTTAGTGTAATTTACAATTATTTAGTGTTGGAACTGGAAGGAGGTGTTCAGACTTAGGCATCCTTTTCAGATAAGTTTAGATTTTAGGTGGAATGGATATGTTTAGTTTAGGATAAGTAGATTATAACTTAATTATCACCCTCTATGTATATATGTTGTATATGTTTGAGTTTATATCAAATTAAATCTTCTATTTAGACTAAAAGGGGAATTGTAGGAGTGAACCCCACAAAGCTACCCACCCAACAGGGCGGGGTCAAGGTAGAGATAAAAGGTAGTGAAAGGAAAAGGGGCCTCCCTCTTTTCTCCTGAAAGCCAGCCACGCTTCTAACTCCTGGTATGTGCGACTCTCTCTTTGCCTGATAAATAAATATATTGTTTTTCCCTTTATAGCCTCGATTATCGTTATAATGTTGTTTCTTCATTCTCATTGAAATCTAGGAAGTCTTTATTTTATTTGATTTTTTTGTTATTTCTTCCTTGACCCAGGAATGGTGCAATTGTGCATTGTTCAATTTCCATGAGTTTGTAGTGTTTCTGCAATTTGTGTTGTTTTTGAATTCTAACTTTAAAATATGGAGGTCTGATAAGATACAGGGATTTATTCCATTTTTTGTACCTGTTGAGGTTTACTATGTTGCTGAGTATGTGGTCAATTTTAGAGAATGCCCCATGAGGCGCTGAGAAGAAGGTGTGTTCTTTTGTGTTTGGATGGAATGCTCTATAGATATCTATTAAATCCAATTGGGTCATATCTTAAGTTAGTTCCTTTGTTTCTTTATTAAGTTAATGTCTGGTAGTCCTGTCTAGTGGTGAGAGTGGGGTGTTGAAGTCTCCAAGTATAACTGTATGAGGTCTTATGTGTGATTTGAGTTTTAGTAATGTTTCTTTTACAAACATGGGTGCCTTTGAGCTGCCAGTGTGTTCGCAGCTACAGTGCTACCATACTTCTCAATGATCCGAGGCTAAGGGCTAAGGTTGAAAATAAAGACAAAGACAGAGGCTCATTCTTACAAGGAGATTGGCGTTTAGTTTTCAAGAGTGGAGCCTTATATACCAAAGGCAGGCATGGGGGTCTGTTGACTGCTTGTTACTAGGAGCTTCTGGGGCAACATACTTTAGCATGTTGAATCTGACCCATTAATAAGGCCAATTCGTGTAGGTGGGGCTTGAAGAGCTTGAAGACCTTGCAAGGCGTCACTGCTTCTCAACTATAATACCATCCAAGTCCAAGAGTCTAGAAACATCTGTTTGCTCAAGAGTAATAGGTATGGAAAGAGAAGCCAAAAGGACTCTAGTAGACATTCTTTGCATCTCATCTTGTGTAAGATTCTTTCTCATTTCCCTAGACAGATGACAAAGACAATGAAGAGTAGATGTTTGTAACAGAGCATTTCCAAATTTCCAAATCACTGTTGAGACTTTGTTATAGTAATTTGCAATCAACTGAGGCTTAGGTAGTTTTATAGACAAGGAAAATAGCCCATGAATATCTTCCACAGCTTTGAAGGCTTCCTGCCATAGTTCCATGTTGATAGTATTGTCCAGCTGAACAAGTCTGGTTTCCAAATGCATGGACTGGCTCTATGGATTATTAAGATTAATTGCCATGCTTTGGTTACGGCATCACTGAATCTGAGATAAGTGCATTCACAAGTTATCACAGAACTTGTGGAAATCAGCCTTTTGAGTATCCTGGAAGCAGAATTTGAGAGCTTGCTGGGCGATGTCCTGGTAAAGGTGCTCTACTCTAGAATTATTTCTAAGAAGGTTCAAACCCTTCCTGTATGATTCCCACAGGAGCTTGACCCAGGGAGTCAGTAGCAATCTGTCAGTGTCATTCTGAGTGTCTTCCCTGCTTACTGCACTTACGAGAACACTCTCAGGCGTCTGAATGTTACCCAGATATTCTACGTCTAACACCGTTTTTTGGGGACTCTTCTTTAGCAGCTTCGGTTTTTTCCTCTGCTAATTTCAAGTATGCCCTAACAACATCTTCTAAAGATTTAATGTTTACCTGCTGACAAATGTTCTTTTTTTTTAAATTTTATTTTCCAGTTTAAATTTAGATAAGAATCAAGGTTGCTTCACAAGTCAGTTCCAGGTCCCTCTCCCATTCCCTCCCTTCCTCCCGTGCCCTCCCCTCCCCCCCGTTATCCTCTCATTTCTCCAGGGAGGGTGAGGCAATGTTCTTATATTGATAGAAACCTTCCTTAGCCAAGTGGCTCTTACGAAGATCCATGCACAGTTCCAAGTATTTCAACATAATTGGCTCATGTATCTTTTGCCATGTTCTGTGTTTCTTACTTTTCGTAACATCATAAAGAACATCCAGGGAAGGTTGCTTTTTGCCAACCTAAAGACATTCATTGGCATGCTTGAAGGCATTTTCCAGCCTCTGGAAATAGGCCTGCATCTTGGCAGTAAGCTCGGTTCACTCGGTGTCAATGAACTCCCTAGTGGCCAGAACCTGGGGAGGAGATGGATGGGGGCCTAGCGCCAGCTTCCACACACCTCACCAGCTGTTACCCATGCCCAGCCAGCCAGAACATATGTTTTCAATATAGCAACACAATTTTTTTGAGAAAGAAATAATGGACTTGTTCCCATTAATAAAAATTCAATAAATAATAAATAAAATCAAACAAAACCTGCCGAGAATAAACTTAAGTAAGCAAAGGAAATAACAATTATAAAGAAACACGACACGAGGAAGAAAGGAGTTAAATAGAACAGGACAAAAGACAAAGATCTTCCTGTGTTCTTGAGTTAAAATTTCCATTAAGTTCCAAGTGATTTGTAAAACTTACTGGGGATATTTCAAAGTATATTATAGAACCATAGCAACAAGCAGCACATTTCAACATCAAAGTGAATCAAATAAATCAATAGAACATGATAATCTAGAAGGAAAACCAGGTGTATACTATGAACTGACTCTCAAGAGAATTGCTGAATCTATACAGTGACAAAAACTATCTAAAACCAAAAGCGGAAAAGCAAAGCAAAACAAAACAAAACCTTTGTTCTTGGAGACTATGGCACTGGAGATGGCTCAGCCTTTAAGATCAAAGGCTGCTGTTTCAGAGGGTTTGGGTCTATTTTCAGCACTTTTGTCCACTGTCTTTCAATCACCTATAACTCCCGTTCTAGTGAACTCAACTGTCATACTTTTAACATTATTTAAGATATAAAATTTGCCTAGGTTCTTGCCAACAGATGAAAAGAAATATGAGATGTGCACCTAAAAGGAGTGAAATTCTATTGTTGAAGGAAAGTGAATGGAAATTTAGGAAGTAATACTAGTGAAAATAAGCCAGGCACTGAAAGACACATGTCAAATATTTTCTCCAATAAGATGCATTGGGAAGGAGATAAGGGATGGGAGGGTAGGGCATTGAAAG
>NW_024430853.1:0-11114 GCF_017639785.1 Mesocricetus auratus
AGGGACATACTTAAACATAATAAAAGCTATATACAGTAAACCAACAGCCAACATCAAACTAAATGGACAGAAACTCAATGCAATTTCTCTAAAATCAGGAACAAAACAAGGCTGTCCACTCTCTCCATACCTTTTCAACATGGTACTTGAAGTTCTAGCTGTTGCCATATGACAACAAAGGGGGATCAAGGTGATACAAATTGGGAATGAAGAGGTCAAACTTTCACCGTTTGCAGACGATATGATAGTTTACATCAATGACCCAAAGAAATCTACCAGGGAACTCTTACAGCTGATTAACACCTTCAGCAAAGTGGCAGGCTACAAGATCAACTCAAGAAAATCAGTAGCCCTACTATATACAGAGATAAAAGGGCTGAAATAGAAATCAGAGAAACATCACCCTTTACAATTGTCACAAACAACATAAAATACCTTGGGGTAACGCTAACCAAACAAGTGAAAGACCTGTATCGTAAGAACTTTGAATCTTTAAAAAAGAAATTAAAGAAGCCCTCAGAAAATGGAAAGATCTCCCATGCTCTTGGATAGGTAGGATCAATGTAGTAAAATGGCAATCCTGTCAAAAGCATCAACGCAATCCCCATTAAAATCCCAGCACAATTCTTCACAGACCTTGAAAGAACAATAATCAATTTTGTATGGAAAAACAAAAGACCCAGGATAGCCAAAACAACCCTGTTCAACAAGGCCACGTCCGGAGGCATCACCATCCCTGACCTCAAGCACTATAATGATGTCACAATGTATTATCTTGTACATAGAGCACTATACTGATGTACAGTCAATTATTGTGATGTTATAGTGCAGTATATTGACAACACAGTGTATAATTTGATGTCACAGTGCAACATAGTGATATCACAGTGTATAATTGTGATGTCATACTGCACTATAGTGATGTCACAATGTACAATTGTGTTCATAGAGCACTATAGTGATGTCACAGTAAAAAATTGTGATGTCATAGTACATTAGTGTGATTTCACAGTCAGTAATTGTAGGTCACAAACCATTATATTGATGTCACAGTGTATAATTGTGATGTCATATAGCACTATAATGAAGTCACAGTGTATAATTGTGTTCATAGAGCACAATAGTGACATCACAGTCAATAATTGTGATGTCATAGTACAGTATTGTCATGTCACAGTCAATAATTGTGATGTCATAGTGCAGTATATTGACAACACCGTCAATAATTTGATATCCGAGTGCAAGATAGTGATATCACAGGTGAAAATGTGATGTCATATTGCACTATAGTAGTGTCACCATGTATAATTGTGTTCGTAGAGAAATATATTGATGTCACAGTCAATTATTGTGATGTCATAGTGCAGTGTGTTGATGTCACAGTGTGTAATTGTGATGCCATAGTGAACTATAGTGATGTCACAGTGTATAATTTTGAGGTGATAATGAAGTATCATGATGTCACAATGTATACTTGTGTCCATAGAGCACAATAGTGATGTCACAGTCAATAAATATGATGTCATAGCGCACTTTATGGATAACACAGTATATAATTGTGATGTCATAGTGCAGGATTGTCATGTCACAGTGTATATTTGTGATGTCATATTGCAGTACAGTGATGTCACAAAATATAATTGTGTTCAGAGAAATATTTTGAGGTCACAGTCAATAATTGTGATGTCATAGTGCACTATAGTGATGTCACAGTGTATAATTGTGATGTCATAGTGCAGGATATTGATGTCACTGTGCATAATTTTGATGTCATATTACAGTATATTGATAACACAGTGTATAATTGTGGTGTCATCTTGCACTATAATGATGTCACAGTGTATAATTGCGTTCATAAAGCACTATATTTATGTCACAGTCAATAAATTTGATGTCATAGTGCAATATATTGATAAAAGTGTATAATTGTGATGTCATAGTGCAGTACATTGATAACACAGTATATAATTGTGGTGTCATATTGCACTATAATGATGTCACAGTGTATAATTGTGTTCATAGAGCACAATAGTGACATCACAGTCAATAATTGTTATGTCACAATACAGTATTGTCATGTCACAGTCAATAATTTTAGGTCACAGTCCATTAAATCGATGTCACACTGTAAAATTGTGATGTCATATCGCAGTATAGTTATGTCACAGTGTATAATTGTGTTCATAGAGCACAAAAGTGATGTTACAGTCAATAAATGTGATGTCATAATGCAGTAATCTGGTGTCGCAGTGAATAATTGTAGGTCAAAGTTCATTATAATAACGTCACAGTGTATAATTATGTTTATAGAGAACTATAGCTATGTCACATTCAATAATTGTGATGTCGTAGTGCAGTATATTGATGTCACGGTGTATACTTGTTGTGTCACAGTGCATTATAGTGATGTCACAGTGTATAATTGTGATGTCATATTGCACTATAATGATGTCATAATGTATAATTATGTTCATAGTACACTATAGTGTGGTCACAGTCAATAAATGTGATGTCATAATGCAGTATATTAATAACAGAGTGTATAATTGTGATGGCATATTGCACTACAGTGATGTCACAACGTATAATTGTGTTCATAGAGAATGTATTGATGTCCCAGTCAATAATTGTGATGTCATATAGCAGTACATTGATGTCACAATGTATAATTGTGATGTCATTCGCACTATAGTGATGTTACAGTATATAATTGTGAGGTGATAATGAACTATGGTGATGTCACAATGTATAATTGTGTTCATAGAGCACTATAGGTATGTCACAGTCAATAATTTTGATTTCATAGTGCCATATTGTGATGTCACAGTCAATAAGTGTTGATGTCACAAGGTATAATTATGATGTCATATCGCACTATAGTGAACTCACAGTGTATAATTGTGTTCATAGGGAACTATATTGATGTCACAGTCAATGTATGTGATGTCATAGTGCAGTAAATTTGTTTCACAATGTATAATTGTGATGTCAAATTGCAAGATAATGATAACACAGTGTATAATTGTTGTGTCATATTGAACTATAATGATGTCTCAGTGTATAACTCTGTGCATAGAGAACTCTTTGATGTCGCAGTGTACAATTGTGATGTCATATCTCACTATAGTGATGTCACAGTGTATAATTGTGTTCGTAGAGCACTATAGTGATCACAGTCAATAATTGTGATTTCATAGTGCCATATTGTGATACCACAGTCAATGAGTGTGATGTCATAGTGCAGTATACTGACAACACAGTGTATAATTGTGATGTCACCGTGCAAGATAGTGATGTCGCAGTGTATAATTGTGATGTCATATTGCACTATAGTGATTTCACAGTGTATAATTGTGTACGTAGAGCACAGTAGTGATGTCACAGTCAATAAATGTAATGTCATAGTGCAGGCTAGTGATGACACAGTGTTTAATTGTGATGTCATATTGCACTATCATGATGTCACAACGTATAATTGTGTTCATAGATCACAATAGTGACAGCACAGTCAATAATTGTTATGTCTTAGTACAGTATTGACGATTTACAGTCAATAATTGTAGGTCACAGTCCATCTAATCGATGTCACACTGTATAATTGTGATGTCATATCACACTATAGTGATGTCACAGTGTATAACTGTGTTCATAGGGCACAATTGTGATGTCACAGACAATAAATGTAATGTCATAGTGCAGTATTCGGGTGTCACAGTGAATAATTGTAGGTCAAAGTTCATTATCTTGATGTCACAGTGTATAATTCTGTTCATAGAGCACTATAGCTATGTCACAGTCAATAATTGTGATGTCATAGTACAGGATATTGACAACAGAGAATGTAACTGTTATGTCACAGTGTATAATTGTTTTCATACAGCACAATAGTGACATCACAGTCAATAATTGTGTTGTCATAGTACAGTCTTGTCGTGTCACAGTCAATAATAGTAGGTCACAGTCCATTGTGTTGATGTCACAGTGTATAATTCTGAAGTCATATCACACTATAGTGACATCACAGCATATAATTGTGGACAGAAAGCGTTATCGTGATGTCAGAATCAATAAATGTGATGTCATAGTGCAGTATTGTGGTGTCACAGTGAATAATTGTAAGACAAATTCCATTATGTTGATGTCACAGTGTATAATTTTGTTTATAGAGCACTATACCTATGTCACAGTCAATAAATGTGATTTCATAGTGCCATATATTGATAACACAGTGTATAATTGTGGTGTCATATTGCACTATAATGATGTCACATTGTATAATTTTGTACATAGTGCACTATAGTGATGTTGCAGTCAATAATTGTGATATCATAGTGCAGGATTGTGATGTCACAGTGAATAATTTTAGGTCACAGTCCATTATATTGATGTCACAATGTATAATTGTTTTCATAGAGCACTATAGTGATGCCACAGTCAATAATTGTTATGTCATAGTGCAGGAGATTGATGTCACAATGTATAATTTTGATGTCATGTTGCAGTATATTGATAACACAGTGTATAATTGTGGTGTCTTTTGCACTATAATGATGTTACAGTGTATGATTGTGTTCATAAAGCACAATTTTGATGTCACAGTCAATAACTGTGATGTCATAGTGCAGTATTTGATGTCACAATGTATAATTGTGATGTCATATCACACTATAGTGATGTCACAGTGTATAATTGTGTTCATAGAGCAGTATAGTTATGTCACAGTCAATAATTGTGATGTCATAGTGCAGTATATTGACAACACAGTGTATAATTGTGGTGTCATATTGCACTATAATGATGTCACAGTCAATAATTTTGATATCATAGTGCAGGATTGTGATGTCACAGTCAATAATTGTGATGTTATAGTGCAGTATATTGATGTCATGGTGTATAATTGTGATGTCATAGTGCACTATAGTTATGTCATAGTGTATAATTGTGATGTCATATTGCACTATAGTGATGTCACACAGTATAATTGTGTTCATAGAGAACTATATTGGTGACACAGTGAATAATTGTGATGTCATTGTGCAGTCTATTGATATCACAGTGTATAACTGTGATGTCATATCGCACTATAATAATGTCACAGTGTATAATTGTGTTCATAGAGCACTATAGTGGTGTCATATTCAATAATTGAGATGTCATAGTTCAGGACTGTGATGTCACATTCAACAATTGTAGGACACAGTCCATCATATGGTTGACACAGTTTATGATTATGGTGACTCAGTTCAACATAGTGATCTCACAGTGTAAAATTGTGATGTCATATTGCACTGTAGTGATGTCACAGTATATAATTGTGATATCATATTGCACTATAGTGAACTCAAAGTGTATAATTGTGATCATAAGCACTATAGTGATGTCACAGTCAATAATTGTAATGTCATAGTGCAGGATAGTGATGACACAGTGTTTAATTGTGATGTCATATTGCACTATCGTGATGTCACAACGTATAATTGTGTTCATAGATCACAATAGTGACATCACAGTCAATAATTGTGATGTCTTAGTACAGTATTGACGATTTACAGTCAATAATTGTAGGTCACAGTCCATCTAATCGATTTCACACTGTATAATTGTGATGTCATATCGCACTATAGTGATGTCACAGTGTATAATTGTGTTCATAGAGCACAATTGTGATGTCACAGACAATAAATGTGATGTCATAGTGCAGTATTCGGGTGTCAAAATGAATAATTGTAAGTCAAAGTTCATTATCTTGATGTCACAGTGTATAATTCTGTTCATAGAGCACTATAGCTATGTCACAGTCAATAATTGTGATGTCATAGTACAGGATATTGACAACAGAGAATGTAACTGTTATGTCACAGTATAAGATAGTGATGTCACAGTATATAATTGTTTTCATACAGCACAATAGTGACATCACAGTCAATAATTGTGTTGTCATAGTACAGTCTTGTCGTGTCACAGTCAATAATAGTAGGTCACAGTCCATTGTATTGATGTCAAAGTGTACAATTCTGAAGTCATATCGCACTATAGTGACATCACAGTGTATAATTGTGGACAGAGAGCGTTATAGTGATGTCAGAGTCAATAAATGTGATGTCATAGTGCAGTATTGTGGTGTCTCAGTGAATAATTGTAGAACAAATTCCATTATGTTGATGTCACAGTGTATAATTGTGTTTATAGAGCACTATAGCTATGTCACAGTCAATAATTGTGATTTCATAGTGCCGTAAATTGATAACACAGTGTATAATTGTGGTGTCATATTGCACTCTAATGATGTCACATTGTATAATTTTGTACATAGAGCACTATAGTGATGTTACAGTCAATAATTGTGATATCATAGTGCAGGATTGTGATGTCACAGTGTATAATTGTGTTTGTAGAGTGTAGGAGGAATTCTGATGCTGCCATTAAACATGTGACTTATTAGAGGCCCATACAGATGAGGTAATAAAAGGGCAGTTTACCACACCGCTAACCACACCCACTTTAGGCAGGACTAAAGACATATACGGCTGGACGTAAAGACGTATACGTACGCTGCAGAGCCCAGGCGGGCGGGAAGGCTCCTCTCAAAGAAAAAGCTTCTCTTAACATAATGGTGTCAGGAGGCTTCCAATGGGCTACTGCCCTCAGCTCTGAACAAGCTGACTCTGTTATTACACACCTCGTAGAGGTAATGGCTGTTATGGGTATACCTAAAACAATAAAAACTGATAATGGTACAGCATATGTCTCCAGTAAATTGGAACAATTCTTCAAATATTATAATATAAAACATGTAACTGGTATACCTTACAATCCCACAGGACAAGCAATAATTGAAAGATCTAACCTAACCTTAAAAGAGATGCTTCATAAACAGCCAGGGAAAACAAAGACACCTAAACACAGGTTACACAATGCTTTACTAACGTTGAATTTTCTTAATGCTGATGAAAAAGGACAAACTGCAGAAGAAAGACACTGGACTACAGAGAAGACTTCTGAACTGAACCAACCGGTGTCTTTTAAGGATGTTATGACATCAGTCTGGAAACCAGGATATGTGTTACGTTGGGGAAGGGGTTATGCTTTTGTTTCCACAGGAGAAGAAAAGGTTTGGGTTCCATCAAAATTAATTAAAATTCGATCAGAACAGAAAACATCTCAGGAGGAGGAAGATAACAGCCCATCTACAAATTCATAGTCCACCATGGGTAAAGTGACCTCCTAAAAGGAAAGAGAAGTGTTTTGTTTTTGTCTTCACAGGTAAACTCAGCAAAGAATACTGGACATATGGATTCCTGTATAAGAATTAATAGCTACCCTGAGGACCATCAAACAAACAGTAACTCACTGTGTTGTATCAAAGTCTAAATCTCTCTATATTGTTTTTTCATAGTACCCTTTTATCTTTATTTCTTCACATACCTCAGTTCCCATTCATTTAACTGAAGCTGGCTTTGGAGTTGGATTGGCTCTCCTACTCTAAAATCAAGCATATTATTTAAATACAATCCAGAATTTCTGTATTATATCAAAGAGCCATTGATATAAGACAGAAGAAATAAAATGAGGGACTGTTATCTGTGGATTTCTTTTTCTGAACAGTCTAATTTCCTCCAGGTTTTCCATCTTCCCTATTGTCACCTCTTCTGTATGCATACATATGAAAGTTAAAATATTTCTTTGTTAACATTAATGTTTGAGTTTTCCAAAGAACAAGGGATTTCCTGACAGCAATCTTCAACTGCTTCCGAAAGAGAATGAGGATCCACTTCCTTGACTTCACCTGATTCGACTGGAGGCATCTGAACTGCCCCACATCATTGACTCCACCTGACAAGCACTATCCTGAAACTGGCTTGAAACTACATCACTCTACACAACTCGGGATCAAGAAACTGAAATGGCACATCTTCAACAATCTGGCCAGAGCTTCAGATGAGAGCTTCAATCAACACTAGAACCCCAGTCAGGAACTTCAATCAAGCATCTCCTGCCATACTGAGAGTGTCTGATCTACTGAGATTTTGTTATACTAACATTTTCTTTTCACAGGTCCCCATGAGTTTATCATCGTCCCATCTCAGCAGGAAGTAGTTTTTAGAATTCCACGCCCCCTCTCCCTACTATTGATATTATAAGATAGTTTACACCTGTTAGTGTTAGTTTTCAAATATTTTAGAGTTGGGATTGGAAGGAGGTGTTCATATTTGGGTGTTTCTTTCAGATAAGTTTAGGTTTAGATAGAAGTTTGATACATTTTGTTCATGGACACAAGTTAGTTGTCCTTTTTTAGACTAAAAGGGGAATTGTAGGAGGAAGTCTGATGCCGCCATTAAACATGTGACTTATTAGAGGTGCATACAGATGAGGTAATAAAAGGGCAGTTTACCACACCGCTAACCACACCCACTTTAGGCAGGACTAAAGACATATACGGCTGGACGTAAAGACGTATACATACGTTGCAGAGCCCAGGCGGGCGGGAAGGCTCCTCTCAAAGAAAAATCTTCTCTTAACAATAGAGCACTATAGCTATGTCACAGTCAATAATTGTGATTTCATAGTGCCGTATATTGATAACACAGTGTATAATTGTGGTGTCATATTGCACTATAATGATGTCACATTGTATAATTTTGTACATAGAGCACTATAGTGATGTTGCAGTCAATAATTGTGATATCATAGTGCAGGAGATTGATGTCACAATGTATAATTTTGATGTCATGTTGCAGTATATTGATAACACAGTGTATAATTGTGGTGTCTTTTGCAGTATAATGATGTTACAGTGTATGATTGTGTTCATAAAGCACTATTTTGATGTCACAGTCAATAACTGTGATGTCATAGTGCAGTATTTGATGTCACAATGTATAATTGTGATGTCCTATCACAATATAGTGATGTCACAGTGTATAATTGTGTTCATAGAGCAGTATAGTTAAGTCACAGTCAATAATTGTGATGTCATAGTGCAGTATATTGACAACACAGTGTATAATTGTGGTGTCATATTGCACTATAATGATGTCACAGTCAATAATTTTGATATCATAGTGCAGGATTGTGATGTCATAGTCAATAATTGTGATGTTATAGTACAGTATATTGATGTCATGGTGTATAATTGTGATGTAATAGTGCACTTTAGTTATGTCATAGTGTATAATTGTGATGTCATATTGCACTATAGTGATGTCACACAGTATAATTGTGTTCATAGAGAACTATATTGGTGACACAGTGTATAATTGTGATGTCATATCGCACTATAATAATGTCACAGTGTATAATTGTGTTCATAGAGCACTATAGTGGTGTCATATTCAATAATTGAGATGTCATAGTTCAGGACTGTGATGTCACATTCAATAATTGTAGTACACAGTCCATCATATTCATGACACGGTTTATGATTATGATGTCTCAGTACAACATAATGATCTCACAGTGTAAATTTGTGATGTCATATTGCACTATAGTGATGTCACAGTATATAATTGTGATGTCATATTGCACTATAGTGAACTCAAAGTGTATAATTGTGATCATAAGCACTATAGTGATGTCACAGTCAATAATTGAGATGACATACCACAGAATTGTGATGTCACAGTCAATAATTGTGATGTCATAGTGCAGTATTGTGGTGTCACAATGAATAATTGCAGGTCACACCATTTTATTGAAGTCACAGTGTATAATTGTGATGTCACAAACAAGCTAGTGATGTCACAGTGTATAATTATTTTTTAGAGCACTGTAGCTATGTCACAGTCAAAAATTGTGATGTCATATTGCAGTAAATTGATGACACAGTGTAAAAATGTCATGTCATAGTGCAGGATTTTGATGTCACAGTGTATAATTGTGATGACATATTTCACTATAGTGATGTCACACTGTTTGATTGTGAGGTGATAATGAACTATTATTATGTCACAATGTATAATTGTGTTCATAGAGAACTATAGTGATGTCACAGTCAATAAATGTGATGTCATAGTGCAGTATATTGAAAACAGTGTATAATGGTGATGTCATAGTGCAGGATTTTGATGTCACAGTGCAAAATTGTGATGTCATATTGCACGACAGTGATGTCACAAAGTATAATTGTATTCATAGAGAATTATATTGATGTCACAGTCAATAATTGTGATGTCATAATGAAGTATGTTGATGTCACAAGGTATAATTGTGATGTCATATCTCACTATAGTGAACTCACAGTGTATAATTGTGTTCATAGGGAACTATATTGATGTCATAGTCAATAATTGTGATGTCATAGTGCAGTATATTTGTTTCACAATGTATAATTGTGATATAAATTGCAAGATAATGATATCACAGTGTATAATTGTTGTGTCATATTGTACTATAATGATGTCTCAGTGTATAACTCTGTGCATAGAGAACTATTTGATGTCCCAGTGTACAATTGTGATGTAATATCTCACTATAGTGATGTCACAGTGTATAATTGTGAGGGGATAATGAACTACAGTGATGTCACAATGTATAATTGTGTTCAAGGAGCATTATAGCTATGTCACAGTCAATAATTGTGATGTCATAATGCAGTATGTTAATGTCACAAGGTATAATTGTGATGTCATATCGCACTATAGTGAACTCACAGTGTATAATTGTGTTCATAGAGCACTATAGTGATCACAGTCAATAATTGTGATTTCATAGTGCCATATTGTGATGTCACAGTCAATGAGTGTGATGTCATTGTTCAGTATACTGACAACACAGTGTATAATTGTGATGTCACCGTGCAAGATAGTGATGTCGCAGTGTATAATTGTGATGTCATATTGTACTATAGTGATGTCACAGTGTATAATTGTGTTCATAGATCACAATAGTGACATCACAGTCAATAATTGTGATGTCTTAGTACAGTATTGACGATTTACAGTCAATAATTGTAGGTCACAGTCCATCTAATCGATGTCACACTGTATAATTGTGATGTCATATCGCACTATAGTGATGTCACAGTGTATAATTGTGTTCATAGAGCACAATTGTGATGTCACAGACAATAAATATGATGTCATAGTGCAGGATTGTGATGACACAGTGTTTAATTG
>NW_024430854.1:0-9841 GCF_017639785.1 Mesocricetus auratus
AAATGGGAGGTACCATTAAGGAATTGGTGTAAGAGACTGCTTCCTGAAAGTAACACCAATAACACAGACACTGTGATCCACAATAAATAAATGTGAGCTCCTGAAACCTGAGAAGTTTCTGTAAGACAAAGGATACAATCAACAAGACAAAACAGCAGCCCACAGAATGGGAGAAGATCTGTGTCATCCCTTTAGATCACTAGAGGTCACAATGGTGCCTGATCTGTCTTCTAACCTATGATTCCCTCTTCCCCCTATTCTACTCCCCCTAGTCAACCTTCCTGTTCCCCCATGACCTACTCTCTCTCCCTCTTCACCAATTGGCAAGCTACGCAATAGTGTAGATACCACCTCGAATGCCTATTCCTGATAATGTACTTGATGTCTATAACCATCTTGGAGCCTTCATCCAGAGACTGATGGAAGCAGAGGCAAACACCCACAATTAAACACTGAAGTGAACCCAAGGAACAACAGAGAGAGAGAGGAGCGATGGGCAAATTGGCAAAGAATGGGCTGGCAAAGCCAGCAGAGACAGCTGATCTGAACAGGGGAGAGCTCTTGGACCCCAGACTGACAGCTGGGAGGTCAGCATGAGACTGATCCAGACCCCCTGAAGGTGAGAGTCAGTGAGGAGGCCTGGGCAACCTATGGAGTCCTGAGCAGTGGATCAGTGTTTATCCCTAGAATACTAACAGACATCGTGTATCCATAACACAAAGAGGGATGCTCTCTCAGCCTGGACTCTTAGGGAAGTCCCTGGACCCTACCCTGAGTGAAATGACAGACTCTAGATATCCCCTATGTGGAAGGAATTGGCAATAGGGTGGGAGGATGGGGGGAATGGGGGAGTGCGGGAGGAGACGAGGGAGAGGGAACAGGGATTGACATGTAAAACAAGCTATTTAAAATTAAAATAATTTAAAAATATTTTTAAAAAAACAAACAAAAAAAAAAGAATGGGAGAAGATCTTCACCAACCCCACATCTGACAGAAGTTTAAAATCCCTAAGCACGCAAATTTTTAGCCTAGATTTTGAATCTTAAGTTTTATGAGAAAGACATAGATTTAGTTAGAACCACCTTTGGAAGCAGCAACAGAACGATTGTCTGGGTGAGCAGAATTCCCTAGCAGGCTATGACTTTAATAACCAGATAACTAGTATGTTAAATCCCAGCCAATGTAACTAAGATAAAACAGCAATCTGTGGAGATTTCCCCAGTGCCAGATTTCTCTTTAAACTTATAATGGTTCCCTCTATTATTATTCCTCTTTTCTTGCTCTCCTCTATTTTTTCCTTGACTCAATCTTCCCTAACTAACAATCTAAGCAATAAGGGAGACGCTACTTTAAATGCCCTTCTCTGATAATGAGATTGATGACAACCTTATATGGCATCTCTAGGATGCCTAAGGAGCCTTACCAGTAGCTGATGGTAGCAGAAGCAGACACCCACAGCTAAACAATGAGGTGAACTCCTGGAATCCAGTTGCAGACAGGGAGGAGTGATGAGCAAAGGGGTCAAAAACAAGCTGGAGAAACCCACAGAAACAGCTGATCTGAACAAGGGGTACCTCATGGACCCCAGACCGATAACTAGGAAACCAGCATAGGACTCACCTAGACCCTCTGAATGAGGATTTCAGTTTGGAGGTCTGGGCATTCCATGGGGCCTCTCATAGTGGATCAGTATTTATCCCTAGTAGACTAATGGACTTTGGGAGCCATCTCCATATAGAGGGATACTCTCTTAGCCTAGACACATGGACGTGGGTCAAGGCCCTGCTCCAAATGATGTGACAGACTTTGAAGATCCCCCATGAAAGGCCTCATCCTCCCTGAGGAGCAGAAAGGGGATGGGCTAGTGAATTATTTGGGGGGGGGACCACTGGGATTGACATGTAAAAGAAGTGTGTTTCTATTTTAAATTTAAAAACCCAGGAATCTGCTATACATACATAATATTTTATTTCCAAAGAGAATAATGAAGTTTACATTGCTTTCACAAAAAGGAAAAACATATTGGATACAAGTGAAGGTTATCCTATTAGACACAAAAGCATATTTCCTATTTTATCTAACTTTTTGATCCTATATTACATATGCACACACACAATTTTTTTTTAATTTGTGACATTTAAAAGTTCTTGAAATTTTTTAGGAGAATTGCTCTTTCTACCTGCAATAGACAGTATAGTCTCAGGGGCTTTATAATCATGATAAATATTTTGTCCTCAAAAGTTAAAAGGAACCAAAGTGTAGCCACGAAAACTCAGGGCTTCCTTTTCCTTCCTTCTCCTTTTCTTTTCTATTTAACATCAATAAACATGCCAACCTCAATTTGGAGAAGCCCATGAGGACTCAACATCTCCCAAAAAACTATAGACAACTGAATAAAGCTAGAAGGAGTAAAGGTGGTTTGTTCAGTGCCAAATGGCCAGTCCTGAAACCATATATACAAGCAATGTTATTTGCACTCAACATGTTGTAATTGGGAATATACAAGTTTATACATGTAAACATGCAATGATAATTAGTAAAAAAAAAGAATAGTGTGGATCTTAAGCAGTGTTAGGAGATTTTAAAGGGAGGAAATGGAAGGGAGAAATGTAATTAGATTACATGAACAAAATGTAGTTTACTATTGTATGTCATGTGTACTGACTACTTTTACAACCTCTGTCTACCCTGTTATTTTTTCAAAATTAAGAGTATTTTAAAGGGGAGAAATGGAAGGGAGAAATGTCATTAGATTACATGGAACAAAATGAACACAAATAGTTTCCTATTGTATGCCATGTGTACTGACTACTTCTACAACCTCTGTTAGCCCTGTTATTATTTTTTCAAAGTTAGGTGTATTTGGTATTGAATAAACAGCAAAAACAACATGGATGTTATATTATACACATTAAGTAGACTTTGTTTATGGATATTACATGTATATTACATACATAAATGCATAGATACTGTATGAATATATGTATATAACATATAACATATATTATGTGTAAATAATGTGCATATGTGGGTATGTATATAGAGATATGCATGTAACAAAAATTAATGCAAAAAAGGCATAAGTTGCAAAGTGATCCTGGAGAGATAAATAGAATGGTTTTAAGGGAGCTAAGTGAATAAGGGAATCATGTATTTATAGTGAAATATTTTAAAATGTAATTTATATTAAGTGACACATAAAAATGTAGATTTTGTGTATAATTAAGTACTAATTTTTAATATTATCAATATATGTTACATATTGTTGTATTATTTAAGTTCAACATATCTATGTGCACAAACATATAAATGATGAGAAGATACTATACACAATTTTATACTTTGCAAAAATTTGCAGAATATCATTACTACCTAATCACTTTATGTGTAACAAGGAACAATAGCTTATTATTTCTGTTTATATAACATATATAATGTATATACATATGTTTACATATTTGTGTATGACATGTACATATTACATCAGATGTTTTTCTTGACCACTATCACCTTATATTATGAGCTATGGTTTCTTACTAAGCCTCAAACAAGACAATTACCCAGATTCTTTCCATCAAGTCCCAGGGACAATCCTTTCTCTACTTCCCCAAAGCTGGGATACTACTTGAATGCTACCTTGCTTAGCTTTTACTTGTGTACTAGGGATCCAAACTCAAGTCTTTTCTTGCATTGCAAGCTCTTTATTACGTGAACTACTTCTAATATTCTTAGCTATAATTTGCTTACCACTGATCAAATTACAGCCAACTTTCCTATGGTTAAAATAATTCTGAAGTATTGTGTTAATAAAACTTCTTTATGGTTAATAAAACTATAAAAGATGACTGCCTGTCATTTTTCATCTGTGTTTCTTGAAGTTTATGAAATAATCTTTACTGGTTTACTTATTGGACATTCCTAAAGGCAAGGATGGAATGTCCACATCCTTTGAGAGCTTGGATGTTCACTTTGAGACCTTATTAGCTGCGGATGTTGTTGTTCCAGGATCTTTTCAACCTCATTGAAATCCACACTTTTTGGTCCCTTCTTTAAGATAACGATCTTAAAACTTCAAAGATTCTCAACCTGGCACCTGCCAATTTTATGTGTCAATAGGCATAACAGATGTGTGACCTTTTAATACATACTTAAGTTTTCTATATTTCTTCTCAAACTGCCATTCTTTAGCCATTGCTGGTTCTACTTAATTATGTATTCTGTAGACTTATTGAACTGAATTGTGATGCCCACAAGTTTAGCATGAGGAAAAACATTCCTATTAGACTATGAAGTAATTTGCACAAATGTATCCCATCTATTCCTACAGAAATACAATTGTGCTAATTGTTTTATGAGCATGATGCTCTGGATACTGTCCATAAGTAAATCATTTGTCCTTCTGCTAAGTGAAATTAGACAACAACACACAAACATGTGCTCATTTCAATCCTATAATAAGAGTGTCAGAAAAGTGTGCCTCATTCTCAGACTCTCATTCCTATTCCTATTCTTTCTTTTACATTTTATCAGGACAAAATAAGTGTTAGTATTCAGGCATCTGTACTGGCCTGTCTTTGGGATTCTGACAGGCTATGCCCTTAATTGCATGCAGCCACTAAGATCACCACTTGTGCACATTCACTGTTTCCTTTCAAAAGGGCCCTGCCTACCTCCCATCCTTCTCTCTTTCTCCCTTTCTCTGTCTTTCTCTCTCTCTCTCTCTCTCTCTCTCTCTCTCTCTCTCTCTCTCTCTCTTTCTTCTTCTCTTCCTTTCCTACTTTCATCTGTCTTCCTCTCTTTCCTTTCTCCACTTTCCTGTTACTCCTCTCTCTAGAGGCCTGTCTCTCCCCTTCCATTCCCCTTTCCCTAATTAACAAAACAAAACCCTCTGCTTGAATACTGTCCTGTTGGGGAAGTCCTGTTATTTGCCTGTGCATTTGTCAATAAAGTACTGTCTGGCCAATAGAAAACCTAGATAGGAGGGACTAGGAGTCGAGGAGGATTCTGGGAAGGGGAAACACAAGAGAGTCGACATGTAACCGCATGGGGTAGGAAGCCCGGGACTATTCTCCGGTAAGAAACATACTTAGATTAACAATTATGGGGTAATTACTTAAGGCAGAGCTAGCCAGTAAGAGACAAACAAGGCCAACAGCTTCATAATTAATATAGCCTCCTGTGTGTTTATTTGGGACTGATGCGGATCTGGAACCAGGCTGGCGGGAAAGCGGCTCTAGAACCAGGCTTCTTCT
The DNA here is from genome assembly GCF_017639785.1 of Mesocricetus auratus. Lineage (NCBI taxonomy): Eukaryota > Metazoa > Chordata > Mammalia > Rodentia > Cricetidae > Mesocricetus > Mesocricetus auratus. The sequence goes on from NW_024430854.1 coordinate 5,254, forward strand.
TGACAACAAAAACAGGCGAATTCCACGCACTAGTTGATTCCTCAATGTGTCCAGCATCTAGTTGTTCCTGAACTAACTTCTCCAAAGCCTCTAACTTCTCAGATGTCATAGGCCATTGACCCACCCAGACGGGTTCATCTGTCAGCCATTTTAATGGTAGAGCTTTTGGTTGCTCTGTAGGTTTGGCACTAGCATCTTGCTTCTGCACAGCCTGTACGTTTGGCATCTGTTTTCTGTACTGTCTTACTATATTCTTACTACCACTAAGAGCTTGTCTATAATTCCTAGCTGATACAGGAGGAATTTTAATCTGCGTATTCCATTGCTGGAGTAGATCACGACCCCAGAGGTTTATAGCAATATCTGCAACGTATGGCTTTAACCTTCCTCTCTGTCCTTCTGGCCCAATAAAGTCAATCCATCTAACGCTCTGTTTAACTTCAGATAGGGTTCCAATCCCCAAGAATTGAACATTAACCTCTTTTAAAGCCCAGTTTTGTGGCCAGGACTGCTGATTAAGGATAGTGACGTCACTTCCGGTGTCCAGTAATCCGTAAATCACCCTATTATTTACCTTAACCGGAAGTTTGGGTCTATGATATTGTATAGAAGTTTGCCAAAATATATGTTTTGTATCTCCTCCTGATGTAATTGTTTCATCCTCTGGAGCTAATGTATTATCCAATGCCGTATTATTTACAATGGGCAGTGGATCTTCTAATTGTCCTGGGAGAGGCTGTCCTCCACTGTCACTGGGAATGACCGGATAATCTTCCTTTTCTAATTGTCCTGGGAGAGGCTGTCCTCCATTGTCACTGGGAATGACCGGATAATCTTCCTTTTCGGGGCTCCATGGAGCCCCGGAAGCCCGTTTCCCTGCTGCAAAGATCTACCTTGTCTGTCTATTGTGGAAAAGCATTCATCAGTCCAATGGCGCCCCTTCCCACACCTCCTGCATAGACCAGGAGGCTTAGGCCTTCTGTTTGATGCATTCCTGGTAAAAGCATTATTTCTAGGAATGCGTTGTCTACAGTTCCTACTAAGATGTCCTATTCTACCACAGTTAAAGCATTTTGCATCTTTACGCCTATTTAAATTCTTTGAGATTGCCTTCCCTACCCATGCCTCTATATCATCACAGGTAGGGTATTTGGCATCCTGGTGCCTCCTCAAGCCTGTAGAAATAGCTTCACCTACCCAAGCTCCTGTATCCTGACTTTTACATTCCAGGTTCGCTGTATGCAGGACCCATTCCTCCAATGGCGCTGATCTTATTTTTAATGGCCAAATTACCTGCCTGCATTGAGGATTCGCGTTCTCATACGCCAAAGATTCTATAAGGAGACGCCTGGATTCTGGGTTCGCTACCTGTACCTCTACTGCTCTGGATAATCTCTCTAAAAATTCAGTGAACCTTTCCCTTGGGCCCTGTAATACCTTGGTGTAGGGTTGCATTATCTCTCCTGTTTCACAAACCTTATCCAAGGCATTTAAAGCAGCTGTACGGCACAAAGACAACATGTGCTCGTCATATGCAGATTGAACCTGCGTGTCAGCGTAAGGACCCTCCCCAAGAATCTTGTCTTGGGGTACTTCATGACCGTTCTGCAATTCCTGAATCTCAATTGCTTTTGCTTCTTGCCTCCACAAAGCTCTCCATTGAATTTGGCAAGAATTTTCGAGCACTGCAGAGGCTAATTGGGCCCAGTCTTTTGGGGTTACTTTATTTACAGTAGCCCATGAGGTTAGGAGCTCTCTGACAAAGGGAGAATGAAGACCATACATGACAATGGCCTCCTTAATATTTTTTAGATCCTTCATCTGTATAGGCTCCCAGTGATAAGCAATGGGACCATTTGATTGTTTTTTCGTTGCTGGTTTTTCTGATACAGATACTGGAAAAACCATAGGGGAACGCATAGCAACCTTAGGGAAATCATTCCGGCATTTGAGAAGCTTTGGGAAACTCCTGTCCTGACCTGTTGCCTGTATTTCTGATTCTGAAGTATCAGATTGAGCGTCTTCTAAATCCTGCAGTCTATTCATCATTGTTTCTCTGAGCTCTTGAAGTTCTTGGGACAAATGATTTTCTAAGGATGTCATGGAATCTTTCATTTTTTTACATTCATCATTTACATGTGATTCCAAATTTCTAATATTCTCATCCTTAGCAAGTACCTCAATAGCATGTAAACTGCCTTCTACAAATGATATTCTATCAGTTAGTTTACCATTGCTCTCAGACATGGAACAATTCTTTTCTGCTAGCATTTCAATTTTATGTTCCAGTCTTTGTAATTTGCTAGTGAAATCATCAAACATGGAACCGTGTTTGTCGTTAAATGTTTCCACATTATGTTCCAATTTTTCAATTCTATCTATGGAACACATTTTTCCTGAAAATAATTCAATTTTGTGTTCCGTCTCTTTAAACCTGTTCGTCAGACCTACATTATCATTTTTAATATCCTGAATATTTTCTACCAACCCTTTCTTACTCTCCTGCAATGAATTTTGCATTTCCTGAATCCTTTGTATTAAGATTTCAAAACTATCCTGCGATGACTGCATGACCTGTATAAGTTTATTCCTATTTTTGAGCCATTTCATTAACAAAATTATATTGATTATGAAGCTAATAATCACCATCATGGGTAGGAAGCACCTTTCAGGTAGGTCCTCAACCCTTTCTAAAATCCCATCCATACAAAAAACAAGAAAATTCTTAACATCCTGCATCATAGTGTTAGCTGTTGACATTGTATAAAGCAGTTACGTTTGTTACCAATGGAGTAATTCAGGCCAAAATCAACAGGCTGCCAGCGAAAGAGCACGTGGCCGGAGTCAGCTGGCCGCCAGTAAAACAGCACGTGGCCGCGAGAGAAACCTTGGAATTCCGCCTAACCTTACCGGCAGGTAGAAGGTGCTGGTTCCTGGCGGCAGGAATCGTGCCTTGCCGAGCGAAGTAGTGAGGAACTTAGCGAAAGGAGAGTCCACGTGTGCCTGGTCGGGCCAAGAGAAGCCGCTTTTCCGGGGCGCCTGGATCCGGATTTCAATCCCGCTCCCGACACCAAATTGTTGGCTTTATGGACGCTGTAACGATACGCGACACACAGTTACTGAAAGGGAAGCTAAGTATTTAATTTAGAAAATTACTCACACGATACCAAACCCCGAGAAGCCCAGCAGATCTCAGCTAGCGACTGGACCGGAAGCCGAACTCCAGGAAAAGAGAGCGAGACTTCCTGTGCGCTGTCTTTTATGCCTTCCCCCGTAACGCCCCTAGCCATGCCCAAAAGTGGGCCTGGCTAGTGACGTAGTTCCGCCTACGTACGTATACGTCTTTACGTCCAGCCGTATACGTCTTGAATACAGACTATAGATAGTTACTTTTAATAGTCAGAATTTATAGTTAGGTAAGTTAGGTTTTCTAGATATATAGAGATGTATTTGAGACAGATAGATAGTCTTCAAACCTTTCAAAGACCTTCAGAAAATGGCATTTAAAATGGTTTAGGGTTTTTCTTGACAATGAGAAATGTCTGCTCCTGGCAGCACCAATTATGAGAGGAAAATGGGCATCGAAGAAACTCGTTATGGAGTTTGCTTTCAACATGGCAAGATTAGCCATTTGGGCAAGAAACTGCTCTTGCCTAGACTGACTGTTGCTGTATAAACTGGACATGCAGGACCCACAGGAAAGTGAATGCTGAACTCAGTCTTACAGGGTTCCTGCTTCATGGAAGAGTCCGCGAGACTTTCTGCAGGACAAAGAAACATGAATGATAGACTGCCAATGCAGATGGACAGTTTGAAATTTCCTGCTTTGCTGAGAAGTGTTCCAGACACATTGTGGCCTATGGGCTGAAGATGGATGCCCCAACGTTACAGAGGAACTTCAGGTGACTGTCCAGGCAGTAAGATACCTCTGTCAATCCTAGTGTTTATATATTATCCTTCTGTGGTCTTTGATGGAGTTGAAGACAGATAGTTATAATTATAGTTTTCCTTAGTTATGATAAAAGATAAGCTACATATAGGACTTTGGACTCACAAGGATGGGATGGATGATATTTTCTTTAGATCTTGCTAAATGTTAATAGACAAAATGTTGTAACTGTGTTCTTACTTGATAACTGTTCTGTCATATACAATTTGACTATGTTAAAATTAAGACCTTTCTTTTGTTTAAACAGAAAAGAGGAGATGTTGGGGAAGTCCTGTTATTTGCCTGTGCATTTGTCAATAAAGTACTGTCTGGCCAATAGAAAACCTAGATAGGAGGGACTAGGAGTCGAGGAGGATTCTGGGAAGGGGAAACACAAGAGAGTCGACATGTAACCGCATGGGGTAGGAAGCCCGGGACTATTCTCCGGTAAGAAACATACTTAGATTAACAATTATGGGGTAATTACTTAAGGCAGAGCTAGCCAGTAAGAGACAAACAAGGCCAACAGCTTCATAATTAATATAGCCTCCTGTGTGTTTATTTGGGACTGATGCGGATCTGGAACCAGGCTGGCGGGAAAGCGGCTCTAGAACCAGGCTGGCAGAACGGCTCCTTCTAAAGGAAAAAGCTTCTCTTAAC
>NW_024430855.1:0-6777 GCF_017639785.1 Mesocricetus auratus
CCTTCCTTCCTTCTTTCTTTCTTTCTTTTTTTATTTTAATTTTAAATAGCTTCTTTTACATGTCAATCCCAGTTCCCTCTCCCTCCCCTCCTCCCGCACTCCCCTTCCACCCTCCCTCCCACCCTATTGCCAAATCCTTCCACATAGGGGATGTCTAGAGTCTATCATTTTACTCTTGGTAGGGTCAAGGCACTCCCCTAAGAGTCCAGGCTGAGAGAGCATCTCTCTTTGTGCTATAGGCACATGAAGACAGATTGTATACCAGGGATAGACACTGATCCACAGCTCAGAGCCCCATAGGTTGTCCAGGCCTTCTCACTGACACTCACATTTGGGGGTCCAGATCAGTCCCATTCTGGCCTCCCCACTGTCGGTCTGGGGTCCAAGAGCACTCCCCTGTTCAGATCAGCTGTCTCTGCTGGTTTTGCCAGCCCATTCTTTGCCAATTTGCTCATCATTCCTCTCTCTCTGTCACTGGGTTCCTTGGGTTCAGTTCAGTGCTTAGTTGTGTGTTTGCCTCTGCTTCCATCAGTCCCAGGATGAAGGCTCCCGGATAGTTATAGACATCAAGTTCATTATCAGGAATGGGCATTCGAGGTGGTCCTTCCACTATTGCTTAGCTTGCCAATTGATGTTATACCTTTAGATCACTCGAGGTCACTCTGGTGCCTGATCTGTCTTCGATCCTATGATTCCCTCTTCCCCCTATTCTACCCCCACCCCCTCAACTTCCTGTTCCTCCATGACCAACTCCCTTCCTCTTTACCCCCTCTATTCTTCCCAGGTCCCACTACCCCCTCGCCCTGTTCCCCATCCATTCAGAGAATCTTGTCTCCATCCTCTTCTCTTGGGTATTATGCATATATGCATATCTTTTAGGTTCTTTCCTGTTTCCCAGACTCTCTATCTGTGGAAGTGCAGACTGGCACTATCCTGATCCATATCTAAAATCCATATATGAGTGAGTACATACCATGTTTGTCTTTTTGCGACTGGGTTACCTCACTCAGGATGGTTTCTTCCAGTGCTATCCATTTCCCTGCGAATTTCAAGATTCCATTGTTTTTTTCTGCTGAGTAATACTCCATTGTGTAAATGTACCACATTTTCTCTATCCACTCTTCAGTTGAGGGGCATCTAGGTTGCTTCCAGGTTCTGGCTATTACAAACAATGCTGCTATGAACATAGTGGAGCAGATGCCCTTGTTGTATGAACCTGCCTCATTTGGATAAATGCCTAAGAGTGGAATTGCTGGGTCTAGTGGTAGATTAATTCCCATTTTCCTGAGGAATCTCCATACTGATTTCCAAAGAGGCTGTATGAGTTGGCACTCCCACCAGCAGTGGAGGAGTGTTCCTCTCTCTCCACATCCCCTCCAGCATAAATTGTCTTCGGTGTTTTTGATTCTAGCCATTCTGACAGGAGTAAGATGGTATCTCAGAGTTGTTTTGATTTGCATTTCCCTGATGGCTAAGGATGTTGAGCCCTTTCTTAAGTGTCTCTTGGCCATTTTAGCCTCCTCTACTGAGAATTCTCTATTTAGCTCTGTACCCCACCTTTCAAGTGGATCCTTTGGTGTTTTGGAGACTTGTTTCTTGAGTTCTTTGTAAATTTTGGAGATTAGCCCTCTGTCAGATGTAGGGTTAGTGAATATCTTTTCCCATTCTGTGGCCTGCCTTTTTGTCTTTTTGATTGTGTCCTTTGCCTTACAGAAGCTTTTTAGTTTCAGAAGGTCCCATTTGTTAATTGTTGATCTCAGTGCCTGTGCCACTGGTGTTATGTTTAGGAAGTGGTCTCCTGTACCAACTCGTTGAAGAGTATCTCCCACTTTCTCTTCTAAAAGTTTCAGTGTGGCTGGATGTATGTTGAGATCTTTGATCCATTTGGACTTACGTTTTGTACAAGGCGATAAACATGGATCTATCTGCAGTCTTCTGCATACCACTACCCAGTTATGCCAGCACCATTTGTTGAAGATGCTTTCTTTTTTCCACTGTACAGTTTTAGCTTCTTTGTCAAAAATCAGGTGTTCATAGGTGTGTGGGTTAAAATTAGGGCTTTTGATTCGGTTCCATTGGTCTACCTGCCTATTTTTGTGCCAATACCAAGCTGTTTTCAGGACTATAGCTCTATAATAGAGCTTGAAGTCAGGTATGGTGATGCCTCCTGAAGTTCCTTTATAGTATAGGGATGTTTTGGCTATCCTGGGCCTTTTGTTTTTCCATATAAAGTTGCTTAATGTTCTTTCCAGGTCCTTGAAAAATTGTGATGGAATTTTGATAGGGATTGCATTGAATCTATAGACTGCTTTTAGCAAGATTGCCATTTTTATTATGTTGATCCTACCAATCCAAGAGCATGGGAGATCTTTCCATTTTCTGGTATCTTCTTTGATTTCTTTCTTCAAAGACACAAAGTTCTTGATATACAGGTCTTTCCCTTCCTTGGTTAACATTATCCCCAGATATTTGATGCTGTTTTTGGCTATTGTAAAAGGTGATGTTTATGCTTTCTGCATTCTTACATATCCCACGATCACTTGCCTAGGGAATGAGGCTACAAAGGGTAGGTTGGGCATCTCTACCTGAGTTAACGTAACAAGCAAGCCTACAAGTTTTCTTGACCTAGACCAGTTTATCTCAAACTTCCTTATTCTGTTGACCCTTTAATACAGTTCCTCATGTTGTGGTGACCATGGATCATAAAATTGTTATTGCTATTACATTTTTATTAATTTTCTTACTTAAATTAAAAATAAACTTATTTTATATGCCAAAAAAAAGGTGATGTTTCTCTGATTTCTTTCTCAGTCACTTCATCATCTGTATATAATAGGGCCACTGATTTTTTTGAGTTTACCTTGTATCCTGCCACATTGCTGAAGGTGTTTATCAGCTCTAGGAGTAACCTTGCGGAGTTTTTTGGGTCACTTATGTAAACTATCATATCATCTGCAAATAATGAAAGTTTGACTTCTTCTTTTCCTATTTGTATCCCCTTTATCTCCTTTTGTTGTCTTATTGCTGTAGCTAGAACTTCAAGTACAATATTGAAGAGATATGGAGAGAGTGGACAGCCTTGTCTTGTTCCTGATTTTAGAGGAATTGCTTTGAGTTTCTCTCCATTTAGTTTGATGTTAGCTGTTGGTTTACTGTATATTGCTTTTATTATATTCAGGTACGTTCCTGTTATCCCTGATCTCTCTAGGACCTTTATCATGAAGGGGTGCTGGATTTTGTCAAAGGCTTTTTCAGCATCTAGTGAGATGATCATGTTGTTTTTCTTTCGCAGATTGTTAATATGGTGGATTACATTGATAGATTTTCTAATGTTGGACCATCCCTGCATTCCTGGAATGAAGCCTACTTGATCATGGTGGATGATTTTTCTGATGTGTTCTTGAATCCGGTTTGCAAGTATTTTATTGAGTATTTTTGCATCAATGTTCATGAGGGAAATTGGTCTATAGTTCTCTTTCTTAGTTGTGTCTTTGTGTGGCTTGGGTATCAAGGTAATTGTAGCCTCGTAGAAAGAGTTTGGCAGTGAGCCTCCTGCTTCTATAGTGTGGAATACTTTGACGAGTATTGGAATGAGCTCTTCTTTGAATTTCTGGTAGAATTCTGCACTGAAGCCATCTGGGCCTGGGCTTTTTTTGTTTGGGAGACTTTTGATGACTGCTTCTATTTCATTAGGGGTTATAGGTCTGTTTAGATTATTTATCTGTTCTTGATTTAGTTTTGGCAAGTGATATCTATCCAGGAAATTGTCCATTTCCTTTAAATTTTCAAATTTTGTGGAGTACAGATTTTCAAAGTATGCCCTGATGATTCTCTTGATTTCCTCAGAGTCCGTTGTTATGTCCCCTTTCTCATCCCTGATTTTGTTAATTAGCATGTTCTCTCTCTGTCTTTTGGTTAGTTTGGACAGAGGTTTGTCTATTTTGTTGATTTTCTCAAAGAACCAACTCTTTGTTTCATTGATTCTTCTCAATGTTTTCCTGGTTTCTACTTGATTGATTTCAGCCCTCAATTTGATTATTTCCTGGCGTCTGCTCCTCCTGGGGGAGTTTGCTTCTTTTTGTTCTAGAACATTCAGCTGTGCTATTAATTCTCTAGTATGACTGTTCTCCAGTTTTTTCATGTGGGCACTTAGTGCTATAAACTTTCCTCTCAGCACTGCTTTCAAAGTGTCCCATAAGTTTGTGTATGTTGTGTCTTCATTCTCATTGAAATCGAGGAAGTCTTTAATTTCTTTTTTTATTTGTTCCTTTACCCAGGGATGGTGCAATTGTGCATTGTTCAATCTCCATGAGTTTGTAGGGTTTCTGCGATTTGTGTTATTGTTGAATTCTAATGTTAATGCATGGTGGTCTGATAAGATGCAGGGGGTTATTCCAATTTTTTTGTATCTGTGGAGATTTGCTATGTTTCCTATTATGTGGTCAATTTTAGAGAAGGTTCCATGTGGTGCCAAGAAGAAGGTATATCCCTTTGTATTTGGGTGGAATGTTCTATAGATATCTGTTAAACCCAGTTGGGTCATAACTTCTATTAATTCTTTTGTTTCTTTGTTAAGTTTCTGTCTGGAGGTCCTATCTAGCGGTGAGAGTGGAGTGTTGAAGTCTCCTACTATTAGTGTGTGAGATTTTATGTGCATTTTGAGCTTTAGTAATGTTTCTTTCACGAATGTAGGTGCCTTTGTATTTGGGGCGTAGATATTTAAAATCGAGACTTCGTCTTGATGTATTTTTCCTTTGATGAATATGAAGTGCCCTTCTTCATCTCTTTTGATTGATTTTAATTTGAAGTCTAATTTGTTAGATATTAGGATTGCTACGCCTGCTTGTTTCTTGGGGCCGTTTGATTGGAAGATCTTTTCCCAGCCCTTTACTCTGAGATAACGTCTGGCTTTGGTGTTGAGATGTGTTTCTTGTATGCAGCAGAAGGAAGGGTTCTGTCTTCGTATCCATTCTGATAGTCTGTGTCTTTTTATAGGTAAGTTGAGGCCATTGACATTGAGGGATATTAATGACCATTGATTGGTGATTCTTGTTTGCGCTTGATTTATTGTTAGTGAAGTTATTTTGTGTAGTTTCTCCTCCCTTTTTCTTTTAGTGTTTTGTAAAGTATGATTCTATATTGCCTGTGTCTTTGTGAATGTAGTTATCTTCCTTGGCTCTAGGTTTTCCTTCTAGCATTTTCTGTATAGCTGGATTCATGGATACGTATTGTTTAAATCTGGCTTTGTCATGGAATATTTTGTTTTCTCCATCTATGGTAATTGAGAGCTTTGCTGGATATAGTAGTCTGGGCTGGCATCCTTGTTCCCTTAGCGTTTGTAGGACATCTGACCAGGATCTTCTGGCTTTCATCGTTTCCATTGAGAAGTCAGGTGTAATTCGGATAGGTCTGCCTTTATATGTTACTTGGCCTTTTTCTTTAGCTGCTCTTAATATTTTCTCTTTGCTCTGTAGGTTTGATGTTTTGATTATTATATGGCGAAGTGACTTCTTTTTCTGGTCAAGCCTATTTGGTGTTCTGTAAGATTCTTGTACTTTCATAGGCATATCTTTCTTTAGGTTAGGGAAGTTTTCTTCTATGATTTTGTTGAATATGTTTTCTGTACCTTTAAGTTGAAGTTCTTCACCTTCTTCTATACCTATTATTCTCAGGTTTGGCTTCTTCACGGTGTCCCATATTTCCTGAATATTTTGTGTTAAGGGTTTGTTGGTTTTGAGATTTTCTTTGGTTGACGATGCTATGTCCTCTAATGAGTCTTCAACACCTGAGATTCTCTCTTCTATCTCTTGTATTCTATTGGTGATGCTTGCATCTGTAATTCCAGACCGTTTACCGAGCTTTTCTATTTCCAGCATCCCTTCATTCTGTGTTTTCTTTATCGTTTCTATTTCAGCTTTCAATCCTTCAACTGTTTGAGCTGTTTCCTTAATTTTCTTGGTTGTTTTTTCTTGGTGCTCTTTAGATTCTTTGAGAGATTTGTTTATTTCTTGAATTTTTCCCCCATTTCATGGATTTTTTGTTTGTTTTTTCTTCTATTTCTTTAAGGGATTTCCTCGTTTCTTCTTTGAGGCTCTCCATCATCTTCATGAAATAATTTTTAAGGTCTGTCTCCTCTTCTTCATCTATGTAGTGCTTTTCAGGTCTTGCTGGTGTTGGATCCCTGGATTCTGGTGGGGTCGTGTTGGTGTTTCTATTGCTGAGTGATCTCTTATTCTGTCTTCTTCCCATCTCTTCTTCCAGTGGGTACTGGTGGGGGCTTTCTGTTTCCACTGGTCTCCTTCCTTACTGCAGCTGAAGCTGAAGCTGGCCTCGCTGGGGTTGGGGTCTTGGAGGGGCTGATCTCTTTCCTGAAGCTGGGCTCGCTGGGTTGGGGTCTTGGAGGGGCTGATCTCTTTCCTGTGTGGGCGGCTCTTCTGAAGCTGGGCTCGCTGGGTTGGAGTCTTGGAGGGGCTGATCTCTTTCCTGTGTGGGCGGTTCTTCTGGAAGCCGGGAGTGGCCCGAAGATGGAGGGGGATGGGTGATGGGCGGGTGGTCCCAGCCAGAGACCCAATCTCACCTGAAGCTGGGCTCGCTGGGTTGGGGTCTTGGAGGGGCCTGTGTGGGCGGTTCTTCTGGAAGCCGGGAGCGGCCCCGAAGATGGAGGGGATGGGTGATGGGCGGGTGGTCCCAGCCAGAGACCCAATCTCACCTGAAGCTGGGCTCGCTGGGTTGGGGTCTTGGAGGGGCTCCCTTCTTTCTTTCTTTCTTTCTTTCTTT
>NW_024430856.1:0-13400 GCF_017639785.1 Mesocricetus auratus
GACGATTCTTTAGATGAGATGCTCACACTGCAGCACGGGGCCACAGAGGCAAGTGAAAGTGGAAGAAACAAACCAAGGAAATCAAGGAGCTGGGACTGCAGCGTGCCCTGTCTGCAGTGCAGTGTAATTGCTGAGATGGAACCACATGCCAGGTTTGCACTGCACTGTAATTGTGTACAGAGAGATGTTTAAATTCCATCTGAAACAGACCAAGGTGCATGGATGGAAACATTGGTCGTTAGTCAGAGGAGGACAGAGACTGCTTTTTACTGAATAACACATAAAGTTTGAGGAGGTGTGGAGGCCCTCTGTACAGCTCTGTAGGCGGTGGGTGGCTGTGCATTTGTCCAAATCTTTACTGCATTCTTGGGATGTGGTTCGGTGATAGATTGTGCCTATCAGTTACAGGAAGTAGATTCAGTGCCTAGTACTGTAAAGCAAAAGTAAACACAGTTTACACCTATATACCACAAAATGTGAAATTTACTGTATATAATAAAGCCATTCCACTTAAGATGTCCAGAATGGAATGCAAATTATCAGAAATGAATCTGCCTGTGCTGTGGATCTCTCTCTCTCTCTCTCTCTCTCTCTCTCTCTCTCTCTCTCTCTCTCTCTCTCTCTCCCTGTCATACACACATACACAAACTGACTTTGATTATAACCTTGGGAAAAATGTGAAAATGTGTTTTTTTTACTATATAGTGCAAGGCTACAGAAAAACATTTACATAAAACTGTTATATCATGAGATACACACACACACACACACACACAGAGAGAGAGAGAGAGAGAGAGAGAGAGAGAGAGAGAGAGAGAGAGAGAATTAGAGGAGGGAGGAGGCAGTAGGGAAGATGGAGTTTTATTAAAGCCATTTTGAAAGTTTGAAATGGGTCAAACACAGGAAACAAAATAAGCATTTCAAGTTAATTCTCTCTCTCTCTCTCTTGTTCTCTTTCACACACGCACACAAAATGCATGCACACACGTGTGTGGAGTAGAAAGACACTCCTTGGGAAGAGGGAGGGACCTATGTGAGGGGAGTGGTTGAGGGCAGTGTGGGTTTTACGATCAAAGTATCTTATTTATGTATGAAAATGCGTAATAAATCCATTGTTATGTATATTTAATATATAGTAATAAAGTCAATATAATATGCAATATAACAGAGTAAAGAAACAAAAGTGGGCATTTTTGTCAAAGTTGCGAAGTCCACCTAAAGTTTATAATTTTGATTATAGTGTTATACTATTAAATAACTAATGTTTCTTAATTTTGCTAAATGTTGGGGTAAAATACTAATATTTGGTGTGAATTACCTTGTTCTATTTTTGTACTTTATAAATATAAAATTTTGTAAATCAAAAATTTAAAGTACAGTTTGAAAAACACACACCAGTTTTACAATTGTAGACAGAGGTATCCTATAGAAAGGAAAAATGTAGTTATTGGAATAGAAGACCAGTGATTGCATTAAGTAGGTAAAATGTGCAACACAGCATCAACAAAGCAGAAGATAAGTGCTAAGTAGCAATTCAGCGTTCAGGAGAAACAGGCAGAGATAAAGATGGAAGGAGCAAAGGGTGCCAGGGTGAAGAATTCTGAATACACTCAATAGGAATTTCAAGAAACCGGAGGTCACATTTATCTCTCCCTGTCTTCCTCTTCAGCAAGCCCTTCTGGATCCTCTGGTCACATGCCTCTTCCAGTTTCATGTTCTCTCTCTGTCTCTACCTCCCTCCCTCCTTCCCCCATCTCCCTCCACTGTCTCCAAATAACTGACTAAGAGGGCTGAAGAGCACTGCTTTCCCAAGGTTTACATGGGATTCCCAGCACAGGGGCAGCTCACAACCACCTGTAACTCCAGTTTGAGGGGATCCAGTGCCCTGTTATGGCCTCCACAGAACTGCACACATGTAATGCACAGGAGGCAAAATACCCATAGCATAAAATAAAATTTTGACAAAAGAAAAAAAAGAGTATATGGCTTTCAAAGTCTAAGACATTGACTGTCTAGTCCCTTGCTATAGCAATAATTACTACAATAACCTTTCCACTGAACTTGGAACCTCGACTATTTACTTTGAAATCAGTACCTAAAATATTCTTTAAAAAAGTTGTATTCTGTCACACCTGTACTCCAAAGCATCATGGACCTCCCACTCTGGTACATGCCAGAGTTCTTAAATTTCCCACAAGACACTGTATTCTCTTCCGTAGTGTCACACGTCTCCACACATGTTCTTCCTCATCCGTTGACTCTGAGTATTTTGCTTTCTCTCAAACACCGTAGGAAATATTTTAAGGAGATTTATCGTAGCTGTTACGGCTGTCTGGAACTTTCCTCTTCACTACACTCCAGAACTAGGTGATAAGACACTTGCTGAAGTCACCACATGCATGAGTACCAGGGACTCAGAGAAACCAAACGGGCTGCGACCTGGAAGCCTCGTCTCTACCGGCTGATTTTCTCAGATTGTGCTAAGTTCTAGATGCCAGTGCCATTTTTAAGGTAGAAATACAGACAGACAGATAGACATCCACATTGCACAGACCTTGAGATCTGTGTGGTTCTGAAACAGTTTACAGTTGAAGCAATTTCTGTCATTTCTCTCCACCTCAGCTCCCCTCTAGATGAGACAGTGAGAGGTCAGATTTCCTCCATGCATGCAGGGGATGAAACCACACAGCAGTTTGCACATGTGTGCACCCTCCACACTGGATCTGATAGACAGGCATCCTTGTTTGGGATGTAAACACACAGTGTTTGAGGAGGGTAGACACTTGTCCCATATCACCACCTTGGAACAGAAATTCCTGAGATCTGTCCTGGTTTTGCATATTTCTGTCTTTCACTTCCAGTATTTACTTGCTATTTAATACTTGTCTGAAATTGCCACGGCTTTTTGTTTTGTTTTTGCTTTTTTGTCAGAAAGTCTTGACCATGTAGACGTATGGAACTATTGAGAACACATTATCTCCTGACATTGTCACGTTGAGTGACAGCAGACACTCCGACAGACAGCAGACACCCTGAGTGACAGCAGACACCCTGAGGGGCAGCAGACACCCAGACAGACAGCAGACACCCAGACAAACAGCAGACACCCTGAGGGACAGCAAACAGACAGACAGCAGACACCCAGACAGACAGCAGACACCCTGAGTGACAGCACACACCCAGACAGACAGCAGACACCCTGAGTGACAGCAGACACTCAGACAGACAGCAGACACCCTGAGTGACAGCAGACACCCTGAGGGGCAGCAGACACCCAGACAGACAGCAGACACCCAGACAAACAGCAGACACCCTGAGGGACAGCAGACACCCTGAGGGACAGCAGACACCCAGACAGACAGCAGACACCCTGAGTGACAGCAGACACCCTGAGGGGCAGCAGACACCCTGAGGGACAGCAAACACCCAGACAGACAGCAGACACCCTGAGTGACAGCAGACACCCAGACAGACAGAAGACACCCTGAGTGACAGCAGACACTCAGACAGACAGCAGCCACCCTGAGGGACAGCAAACAGACAGACAGCAGACACCCAGACAGACAGCAGATTCCCTGAGGGACAGCAGGCACCCTGAGGGACAGCAGACACCCAGACAGACAGCAGACACCCTGAGGGACAGCAGATACCCAGACAGACAGCAGATACCCTGAGGGACAGCAAACACCCAGACAGACAGCAGACACCCTGAGTGACAGCAGACACTCAGACAGACAGCAGACACCCTGAGGGACAGCAAACATCCAGACAGACAGCAGACACCCAGACAGACAGCAGACACCCAGACGGACAGCAGACACCCAGACAGACAGCAGACACCCAGACGGACAGCAGACACCCTCACGAACCGCAGACATACTGCCTCGCTTTTGGTCAGCATGCTCCTCTCCTCTGCTTCCTTGTGTTCAGTTGTTTAATTACATTTGCAGGGAATGCCACACATTCCCTTCTCATCTTTGTGTGACTTCACTTAGCAAATGCCATCCAGGCTCATCTATGCGGCCACAGATGACAGGGTTTCCTTTCTGTGGTACTGAATAGCATTCCATTGTGTATGTGTACAGTGTTTTCATTACCCATTCATCCATTTCTGGACAGTTTGACTCAGTAGGTTGACTGTTGTTAAGTATGCAGCAGTGGAGGCAGAGCACAGATGCCCCTTTTACCATGATCTCGCTCCCGTTGTATTCATATCCACAAGTAGCATTGCTGGATCACACAGCGGTCAGAGTTTTAATTCTTTGTGGTTTTTTATACTGTTTTCTTTTATAGTAATTTGCATGTGTGTACAGCAATTCCTTTTGCTGAACCGCCTTTCCAGTACTTGTTATAGTACTTATGAAAAATATCTGTTATCATTTGTCTGTGAATTACAATTAACATAGACCATCTATGCTACCCTAAGGAATCTATAGATTCAATGCAAATCCCTAGTCCAATTCCAATGCCATTTTATCACAGAAACTGAAAAAGCAATCTCCAAATTCATATTCAAGTTGTAAAATGTGGCCTTGTCAGGGGAACAAAGCAACCAAATAAATGTAAAAGATTTAAGAATGCTATCTCAATGCACTTTTAATTATAAAAATGAGAAACTATCCAAATGGCTATGAGTTTATAGCACAGGGTTATTTAAGGCTTTGGAACACTGATAAGAACTTGAGTGTGGATGCAAAGTTATATTTAAAAGGAAACGAAATTTTACATAGGTAAATCCTGGTTTTGATTTTGAAATATATATGTCTGCACACAAAAACCAGAACAAAATGTCTGACACATAGCCGGCCTTTACTTTTTGTTTACTTCATTATACTTTTTTTTATTCAGATGGTAAATTACTTTTTTTTGTTTTTGTTTTTTTATTCTTTTTTTAAATTTATTTTTCAGTTTAAATTTAGATAAGAAACAAGATTGCTTCACAAGTCAGTTCCAGGTCCCTCTCCCTTTCCCTCCCCTCCTCCCGTGCCCTCCAACCAATCCCCCATTATCCCCTCATTTCCCCAGGGAGGGTGAGGCCCTCCATGAGGGTGTCCATAGTCTGTCATTTCATATAGGGCAGGGCCTAGACCCTTCCCCAAGAGTTCAGGGTGAGAGTGCCCCTCACGTTGTTGGATGAGAGTCCAAAGTCCGTGTGTATACTCGGGATGGGTACTGATCTGCTGCCCAAGGCTAAATAGATTACCTAGGCCTCCTCACTGACACTCACATTCAGGGGGTCTTGATCAGTCCCATGGGGGATTCTCAGGCTGATGCCTGGGATTCAAGAGTTAACCTTTGTCAGGTCAGCTGTTTCTGGGGGTTAAACCAGCCTAGTCTTAATCCCTTTGGTCATCAGTCCTCCCTCTCTGTTACTGGCTTTCTTGAGTTCAGCTCAGTACTTAACTGTGGGAGTCTGCCTCTTCTTCCATAAGCCACTGAATGAAGGTTCTGTTTCCCAGACTCTCTGGCCATGGGATTGTAGGCTGGGACTCCCCAGATCTATGTCTAAAATCCATATATGAGAGAGTACATGCCATGTTCCTCTTTTTGTGACTGGGTTACCTCACTCAGGATGGTTTCTTCTAGTATCATCCATTTGCCTGCATATCTCAGGATTCCATTTTTTTCTGCTGAATAGTACTCCATTGTGTAAATGTACCACATTTTCTCTATCCACTCTTCGGTTGAGGGATATCTAGGTTGCTTCCAAGTTCTGGCTATTACAAATAATGCTGCTATGAACATAGTGGACCAGACATCTTTGTTGTATGAAGGGGCATCTTTTGGATATATGCCTAAGGGTGGAGTTGCTGGGTCTTGTGGTAGGTTTATTCCCATTTTTCTGAGGAATCTCCATATTGATTTCCAAAGTGGCTGAACCAGTTGGCACTCCCACCAGCAATGGAGGAGTGTGCCCCTTTCACCACATCCTCTCCAGCATAAATTGTCATTGGTGTTTTTGATTTTAGCCATTCTGACAGGAGTGAGATGGTATCTCAGAGCTGTTTTGATTTGCATTTCCCGGATGGCTAAGGATGTTGAGCACTTTCTCAAGTGCCTCTCAGCCATTTTAGACTCCTCTATTGAAAATTCTCCATTTAGTTCTGCAGCCCACTTTTCAATTGGGTCCTTTGATGTTTTGTCTGATGCCTGGAATAATGATGGCTACTGCATAAGACTTTAGTCCACCTTACTTTCAGAACACACTTGTCTATCTTCATTCATTACTAGAGCATGTAACACACTTAGAAGACTTTGGAAACAGTGCTGTTTATTATAGGTCACAGAACAAGGACACAGCACAGCTGACTTTATTGACCTCTCTCTGTCCTGTTATCCAGACTCAGAGGGCTGCAAGCCTCCTAATTCAGAGAGTATTTTGCCCCTAATTGAACCATATAGAACCACAGTGTGTGTGTTAGTTTCTTTCTTCTCTTTTCTTTTTTGTCATCTTGACACAAATTAAGGTTAACAGAAAAGCGGCACCTCACCTGAGAGAACACTTCCCTCAGATTGACCTGTAGGCATGTCTACGGGACATTTTTTATGAGTGATGGTTGTGGAAGGGACCAGATCATGGTGGGTGGTGTTTTCTCTGGGCACCTGCTCCTGGGATGAATAAGAAAGCAGGCTGAGTAATTCATAGGGTGTGGACTCTGCTCCAATTCCTGCCCCGACTTCCCTGGATGATGGACTGTAAGCTATGAAATAGTCCCTTTCCTCTCCAAGTTGCTTTAATTCTTTTCTCTTCCTTCCTTCTTCCTTCCTTCCTTCCTTCCTTCCTTCCTTCCCTTTCTTCCTTCCTTCTTTCCTTCCTCCTTCCCTCCTTCCTTCCTTCTTTCCTTCCTTCCTTCCTCCCTTCCTCCCTCTCTCTCTGTCTCTCTTTCTTTTTTTCTTTTTGATACAAGGTCTCTTTACATAGCCCTGGCTGTCCTGGAACTCACTCTGCAGACCAACCTGGCTAGGAAATCAGAGAAATCCTCCTGCTTCTGGCTCCTGGTGCAAGAATTAAATGCATGCACCACCACAACTGCTCCCTCAAGTTGCTTTTGGCCATGGCATTTATCACAACAATGGAAAGCAAACTATGACAGATGGAGTGCAGATGTCAGACAATAACATGGGAATAAGACTTTCAAATGTGTACATATTTGAGTGTGCACTATAGAATATGCTCAGCATGGCGTCACAGTTCACTAATGGTTAGAGACTGCTTACATCACTAACATAGTGAATGTCAATGCAGAGGAGGACTGCTCTACCTCAGTTGGGAGCTGTGACATCTGCATTGCACTTTTCTCCATGTGTGACCCTGCGGCTGTGATCATCTTACTGCACTCTTGGGCATGTGGGAGTCTCTTCCAGTCTTCTTGGTGACTGAAGAAGCACTGTTATTGTAGTGTAGGCATGAACCTGGAACACAGCTGGGGCATTGGAAGACTTTTTTGCCACCTCACTTCCTGAAACCATGTGATCTACTTACTCTGAGACTGAGATTTCTTAAAAAGTTTAAGATGAGGGAGAGCAGGCCCTGCACCTCCCCTGGACAACACAATAGAGCTGAACCCTCTGATGGGGCATGGGGGAGCCAACCCTGAGACAATGAGCTTGGGAGATCTGGCCCTCCTCCCATCTGCCATATGGTGGTTTTGGGGGGGGGAGGCCTGGGCAGAGAGGGAGGGAGATAGGGAGATGCTCTTCTCACCCCAGGCCCCACCCATCACCACCTATAGCCAATAGGAGAGCTGGCCCTGAGGTCATGAGAGCATGTGAACTGGCCTGACACCTCACAGGCTGCAGCACCACACAGGTGCAGGCACTGCACCTGCCTTTTCCAAAGTGAGCTTGTCGTTCATGTGTAGACAATTCTTGTAGTTTCTATATATTCCATTGATGTATTTTAAACTAGTGTCACAACATGTTGATTATCATGGGTATGTATATGAAATTACTCCTCTTAACGTGTTCAATTTTCAGGGCTTTTTTGATAATCCTTTTTTTAAAGATTTATTATGTGCATCAGTGTTTTTCCTGCATGTATATCTGTGGTGGGTGTCACATACCCTGGAATTGGAGTTACAGACAGTTGTGAGCTGCCATGTGGGTGCTGGGAATTAAACCCAGGTCCTCTGGAACAGTAGCCAGTGCTCTTAACTGCTAAACTCCTATTTGACAATTCCTGAACATATTCAGTTATGTATGAATTAGAAAAAAATCTATGAGGCTAATTTCCTTGCCCTGGCTGATGTCAGTTAAGTGGTCTATCACTGACCTCAAATGGTAAATTTCCCTGAGAAATTTGTAACACTCACTCACACACACACACACACACACACACACACACACACACACACACACACCCCTCAAAGTATCCTGCTAGGAGTGATTCTGGGAAGAACTGACCTCTTAATAAATCTGTGAACTCTTGAACTAAACTCTCCATGTCTTCAGACTGTTTCATTTTCTCAAGAATGCTCTGTAAAAACAAAAAGGAATGTTTTGTAGCTATCAGATATTTTAAGAAATTTTAAATTTTCATTTGAAGTTCATTTTTATGTCTAACTGACACATATCAATTGTACCTATTCCTTTAGTGTGCTGTGTTATTTGAATTTATGCTGTTTCTCTCCCCTCTTTAGAGCTGTAAATTCAGTCTGAACTCTCTACACATTGACTAAGTCACATTTCCCTTTCAGCTGGGCATCGATGGCACACGCCTGTAATCCCAGCACTGTGGAGGCAGAGGCAGGTGGATCTCTGTGACTTCCAGGCCAGCCTGGTCTACAGAGTGAGCTACAGGATGGCCTCCAAAGCAATACAGAGAAACTCTGTCTCGAAAAACCAAAAAACAAACACATTTCCCTTTCTGTATATCCACATGTAAGCATGTATCTTTACACCACTGATGCACATTCATCGATAGTTTCAAATTTCGCTCTTCTCTTGGCAGCATATTATGATCTTGTGGTCATGTGCTCACTCTGTGGACATGTGAGTGTGTATACACATACACACACAAACACACACACACACACACCCTCATCAGTTTTCTCAAATAGTGCTTAAAATTCCTATAAGACGTAGCAGGGTAGAATCACATGCTATACAATACAACCAGCATGAAACTGTAGGTACTTCTCATAAACTCACCTCATGAATTTAAAGTGGTTTTTATTAAAATTTGTATTTTTAAATTTAAATTCAAATTAGAAACAAGGTTTCTTCACATGTCAATCTCACGTCCCCCTCCCTTTCCCTCCCCTCCTCCCTCCCCCTCCCACCACCTACCCAGTACCCCCTCCTTTCCCCAGGGAGGGTGAGCTCTTCCATGGGGGTGTCCATAGTCTGTCATTTCATCCAGGACAGGGCCTAGAGCCTCCCCCAAGAATTCAGTGTGAGAGTGCATCTCTCATTGTGGGATGGGCACCCAATATCCATTTGTATGCAGGAATAAATACTGGTCAACTACCAAAGGCCCCATAGATTGCCTAGGCCTCCTCACTGACACCCCCATTCAGGGGGTCTTGATCAGTCCCATGCTGGATTCCCAGGCATCAGGTCAGGTCAGCTGTTTCTGGGGGTTAAACCAGCCCAGTCTTAATCCCTTTGGACTTGCTAGCACCCACCAGAAGGGAACTCTGGTCCCCTAACCACCAAACCGGTAAGGGGCTCTTTCTGCACCCACCAGAAGAAGAGATGGGAAAGAGACAATACAAAAACACACTCAGCAACAGAAAAACAAATATGACACTGCCAGATTCTAGAGACTCCATACCAGCAAGACTCCAACATTCCAATGCAAATGAAGCAGAAGAGAATGACCTTAAAACCACCTTCATGAAACTGATAGAGACCCTAAAAGAGAATATAGGAAAATCCCTCAAAGAAATGGATGAAAAAACAAAGCAAAAAGTGCAAGACATGGAAGAAAAACAAACCAAAAAAATGCAAGAAATGGAAGAAACAAAGCAAAAAATACAAGAAATAGAAGAAAAAACAAAGCAAAAAATGCAAGAAATAGAAGAAAAAACAAAGCAAAAAATGCAAGACATGGAAGAAAAAACAAAGCAAGAAATGGAAGAAGAAACGAACCAAAAATGGCAGGAAATGGAAGAAAAAACAAACCAAAAGATGCAAGAACTGGAAGAAAAAGCAAACCAAAAAATGCAAGAAATGGAAGAAAAAACAAACCAAAAAACCCAAGAAATGGAAGAAAGTACAAACGAAAAATTCATAAAATGTAACAAATTGACATGTTTTTATTTTTATTTTTACAAGGGATTACAGTTAAGAGATTGCATGAATCTCAGAAGAGACTTTGAACCTTACACTTTTAAGTAAGTTTGACACTGTTATAAACTATGGGGACTTTGATGTTGAACTGAATGCATTTATGCATTATGATATGACTACAAGTTTTTGAGCCAGGAGGTGGAATGTGGTGGTTTGAAAGGAAATGGCCTCCAAATGGAGTGGCACTACTAGGAGGTGTGGTCTTGGCAGAGCAGGTATGATCTTATTGGAGGAAGTATGTCACTGTGGAGTTGGTCTCTGAGTTCTCATATATGCTCAAGATACTGGCCAGTGACTCAGACCACTTCCTGTTGACTGCAAGACATAGGATTCTCAGCTTCTTCTCCATCACCTTCTCTGCCTCCCTGCTGCCATGTCCCACCATGATGATAATGGATTAAACTTCTGAAAATGTAAACTACCCCAATTAAAATTGTTCCTTTATCAGAATTGCCATGATCATGGTGTCTCTTGACAGAAATAGGAACTCTAATACAATTATTAAGATTCCAATTTCTTGAGTGACAGCTGAATTTATCAAGGAATAAAAGAAGTTCTTTCATGTATGCAGAGGAATTAACATTATATTACAAAACATTTAACTAACATCATTATAATTTCAAAGCTAAGTAAGCCTGTGTTTTAGCATAAAAATGCCTAAACTGACATTTATCCTAGGTGTTGCTGAAGGCCAGGGTGTAATGATTTCACTAGACCCAAGATAAATGATACATGGGTGTTTATTGGGGGACACTTTCACAGATAATAATAAAGAACAGGGGAGCGTTTCTCTGTCCTTCCAATCAGATCCCCTGACCCAAGAGAAAGAGCCCACGAGAGAG
Organism: Mesocricetus auratus; assembly: GCF_017639785.1. Taxonomy (NCBI): domain Eukaryota; kingdom Metazoa; phylum Chordata; class Mammalia; order Rodentia; family Cricetidae; genus Mesocricetus; species Mesocricetus auratus. The sequence goes on from NW_024430856.1 coordinate 11,136, forward strand.
ACCACATCTCATGCTTTCCTCTTTCCACTTCTGTTAGCCTGAAGCCAAGCCCAAAGGGATGTGGTCACCTTTGCAGGTTCACAGGCAAGATGCCACTACAGGTTGCCCTTGGCTTACCTTGCACACCATCATCCAGAAAATATACGATGAGCATCCACTGTAAGCCAAGATTTACAATAAACAAAAATCAAATCTTTGTCATCATTTACTTTTAGGATGAGCTGACATTTCAAGTCTAAATAAAAGTCACATGCCACAGAATGTTCTTGTCCCCCATGTACCACATGTACACAGTGGTCCCACCAGACTGCTGGACATAGTGCTGTGGTAGAGTACAGGGATTGTGCAAGCACAGAGTTTGTGTGAGCACAGGACTGTAGTGTTTCTCAAGTGAAAGTTCAAAGACCACATTTCTCAGGTTGTGTCCCTGTCCATAGGCAAAACACAACTATATGTGTCAAATGGAGGGTGTGTTACAGGTTATATTGGTGAAATAAAGTCAAAGTATGAGATTTTACCAAAGATTAATTCACCTCATCCAAAGTTTTTTCCTCAATTTCTGCCCAAGAATACATTTCAGGGTGTGTCACATCAAGTTTCTCAAGGTGTTGCTGTCTTTCTTATTTCTCGAGTTTTCAATGTTGCCATAAGACAACTGTGCATTTATCATAGTCTTCTCTCCGTGTGAGGCAAATCTGCAATTAAAGATGCTGTTATTGAAATGACCTGACTATCAGTTACTATCCAGTAGAGTTTTGTTGTTCATTTCTCACTCAGAACTTTTCCAAAGACTTACACTTAGAAAGTAAAGATGTAAGCATTTTGCCAATTGCTCAGTTTCTCTTGTTACTAATTCTATTTAATTTGGTTTCCCAATAAAGTGGCAACGTCAAAGTTCTTTTCTACACATCTCCTCAATCAGACAAGGTAATTTAAAATTAAATAATTTTGAAAAAGTTAGTTAGCTGAGTGTGGTGGCACATGCCTTAAATCCCACTCAGGAGGCAGAGGCTAGCCTGTTCCATGTGTGTGTTCTAGGACAGTCAGGGCTGTGTAGAGAGACCCTATCTCTACAAAAACAAAAGAAAACAAAACTAAAGATAAAGAAGGTTATTGTTTACAAGTTTATAGACTAGTTGATACAACTGTGAAATAATTTATAAATTTACTAGAAATAAAATTCTATTTCCACAAAATGTTATGTTGATCACCTTGAGATATTTTCCAAATACCATGTGTTGCTAACTTTAAGAGTGGGCCATGAAGTCTAATATCTGTTACCACATAGTATTTGAGACAGAGTTTTGAACAAATTTTTAGACAGGATTTCAATCAGTAGCTCAGACTGGCCTCTAGCCTGTGATGGTCCTCCTGCCTCTACCTTTCCAGTGCTGAGAACACAGTGTGTTCCTCCACACCTAGATGCTATTGCATTGTTAAACATGTTTTCTATGATATTTTCAATTCATCTTGTGCATTATTATATAGATTTTATAAACATTTTCACATACCATTTGGAACAGTAGGGATTACTAATTAGCTAAATAAAAAATAATACATTTTCATCATAGAAATTTGAATTACTTTTATCTATGTGTGAGAGAGGTGCTATGTAGACAGTAATGAATTCCTAGTTCACTTTTTATTTCTTGCTTGTTAAGACTAAAACCACATCTGGTGTGAGACTAATCTTGTTAGCTGTTGCAAGACCTGGGATGAACCCTCAACAGTACTAGCAGCATACACTTAAAACATTTTCTAGCTCAAGAAAAATACTCGTATTATAATTTGTTCATGAAATTGGAAATTAAGATACATTTTCTTGATATTTAGAAATGCCAGAGTTTGTATGTTTTTATTTTAGTTTGAGGGAGACAAGATCTCATTATATAGCCTTGATTGTCCTGAAACTCACTATTTAGACCTACCTGCCTCTGCCCCATGAGTGCCACGATAAAAGACATGTATCACCACACCTGATTAAAGACATTTTTTAAGTTCCTTCACCATTTAGTTCTATGCTGAAGAACTCATTCAAAGTAAATGAAAATTTAGAAAGTTAGGGATGAATAATATTCTATTGTGTATGTGTACATTTTCATTATCAGTCATATGTTGATGGACTTACAGGTTTATTTCATTTTTTTAGCTATTGTGACTAGAGCAGCAATGAACATGGATGGGCAGATACCTTTGTGGTGGGATATCTTTGGGCTGATGCCTTGGATTATGCAGTGTTTTTTAATATACTATGTTATATATTAT
>NW_024430857.1:0-1697 GCF_017639785.1 Mesocricetus auratus
CCCGAGTAATACTAAGTTGGAATTAGAAATTATGTCCAACCTCAACAACAAACAGTACCAGTCCCATTGATTCTACATTAAAATTTGAATGTGAGGTAAGTATCTTATGTTACCCTAATGCATGTTCTTCATGAAAAATCTGGCAGACACTAATTACTCAATAACTGTAGAATGAAAGCTCTATTATTATCTAAAATCTAGGTGAGACAACTTCAAAATAGTAATTTAAACCAGAGTTTGTGTGTACTTGAGACACAGTTGTGTTTCATAATGGCAGACTACTTTGTAATGACAGAACTGTCTGGTTCTGCCACGTGATCATTTGCAATAATGGCGTTGCTTCTCCCTCCTTGCATGGGTCTAGGTGCCACCATGCTACTGGTGGTGATAGAAGGTGAAGTGGTGTGTGCAGCACGGGGGACAGTCTTCTAAGGAATGACTCACCATTCTTGCACTTCCCCTGTTGGTTGAAGTCAGACTTTGCTATGCCAGGCTCCAAAAGGAAGGCAGAAGAGAACTGAAGGAGTGGGGTTCTTGATACTGAAAACCATAATCAGCCCCAGATTTCCCTTAGAAAACACTGTGGATAAGCCATCTTCTTCAGAAGCTGTATTGATACGCAGTCAGCACCACTCCTGATTAGTGTGGGTATATTTGCGTTCTCTTGGCTGCTGTGAAAATCTAGCCCACCAGTAAATTGAAACCACATTCAGTAGCTACATTCAGTAGCTTATCATCCTGGAAGACAGAAGTCCAAAATGGTGTCATAAGGCTAAATTATTCTTTATTAAGTTTTTGGCAGGATTGGGGGCATCAGAAAGCTTTAGGGGATAACATTTCTTTGCTTTGTCCAACTTTGAAGACCACTCATAGTCCTCAGTTGGCGGACCTCTTTCTCCATCTCCAGACTCACCAACATCTGCAGAGCCTTGCTCCAATGACCTGCTCACTGGTCCTCTGTTCTGCTCATCTACTCCACAAGGTAGATGTTTGTGTGATGAAGTTAGCCCTGCCTGGATCATTCCAGCTGCCTCCCCACTTTAAGATCATCTGATAAGTTCAATTCCACCTGTAACCTTGAGTCCCCTTTGCCATGTGACTAATGTATTCACAGGTTAACTTTGGGAGGCAGAGTAACGTATGTTTAAAGTTTTTGTGATGGAGAAACAAGTTTTTATTAACTTGGTCATCTTTAACTTTAATTTCTATGCAGCTTTCCAGTATTGTGCTAGTCATTACTTTTTATGGCACATAGAAATTTTTAATAATTAAATATTAATTACTTTTTTCAATTTCTTTTCCTGAGAACATTTTATGTGATAGACACAGCATGGATCCATAAATATCTAGCACAGTCCCTGACTTCAAGAAACTTACAGATTGTGGGGGAAGCAGATTTGTCAAAAGTTACAATACAAAATTGGCAGGGAGGCATAGTTATACATCGGAGATACTGACTAAGGTAGAAGATGGCTGTTTTGGAAATGATGGAGTTTACCAGAAGACAAGTGGGGCAGAGAGAATTAAAGGGGAACATCACAGGATATGAAAAATTCCAGTATGAAAGCATAGCCCTTCTAGACGTCAACCCATAGAAGTGAGGTTTTGACTATAAGGTGTTCCTGGTTCTACATGAGGTTGTGTAAGTGGGTGAGTAGGAGACAGATTGTGTGAATGATGCTGAGTATTTTAATAAA
>NW_024430858.1:0-1690 GCF_017639785.1 Mesocricetus auratus
CAGGGAGATAGGTATCTGTCTGATTTCTTTTAATTACTGACCTAAGCCATGCATGCTTTCTTCTTAAGCACACTGGGAGTGGGGGAGTGGTGTCTAATTGATTCAAGAAGCAAACTGAGATGGGTCGGGGGAGGTAACACCACACAACTCTGACTAATGTGGTAAAATGTTTTTAAAAAGGAGACTGAAATGGTGCAGACCTGCCATTGCTGCCTCCCTCCCTCCCTGTGTCCCACTTGCCTAGTCTCACATCATTGTGGTCTTGTAACTGGCCGGCCAGTGACACTCTGTGACCTTAGCCTCCATCTTATAGAGTGATTCGCCCGTTTCTCATAGCTTCCTGTCATACTTTCGTAGTCTGAGGGGGTCGACCAGCCATCCCTGATTTCACTGTATCCCGCAGTGGCCGGCATGATAACAAGTCATTTCCTCCTTTTTTGTTGTTTTTTTTCCTTTTACTTTCCTTCCTTTCACTTTTGTGGTCAGCTGATGGGGGTAGGCCCAAGTCCAGGCCAAACTTCAGTGTGTCTTGGCCAGCATAATAATGGCTGGTGGCTCTTGTGCCCCTAGTGCAAGGCGGTGGGTGAGATACCTGCCCTGCTGTTCATTTGTTGCCCTCCCTCTACCCGCCCCCAGACTGTGACTGTAGGAGGACCCTCCGGAGAGGGGCACCTGCCACTTGAGTGCAAGAGTCACCATGGACAATCGATCGGGGTTAGAGCGTTGTATGGTGACACATAGTGGTGGCGATTTTGTGCAACATGCCTGGTACCCTGGGTGCTCAGGGAAAAGGGCTGGGAATCGCCTGCAGCCAGGCGGCCAGACTGACTATAGTGATGCCACGATGTATAATTGTGATGTTACAGTGCACTATAGTGATGTCACAATGTATAATTGTGATGTCACAGTGCACTATAGTGATGTCACAGTGTATAATTGTGTTTCATAGTGCACTATAGTGATGTCACAGTGTATAATTGTGTTACATAGTGCAGTATAGTGATGTCACAGTGTATAATTGTCATGTCACAGTACTATATAGTGATGGCACAATGCATAATTGTGATGTCAAAGTGCAGTATAGTGATGTCACGATACATAATTGTGATGTCCTAGTGCAGTATATTGATATCACTATGTATAATAGTGATGTCACAGTACAGTATAGTGATGACACAACATAGAGTTGTGATGTCATGGTGCATTTTAGTGTATAATAGTGATGTCACTGTGGACTATAGTGATGTCACAGTGTATAATTGTGTTTCATAGCACAGTATAGTGATGTCACAGTGTAAATTGTGATGTCACAGTGCACTATAGTGATGTCACAATGTATAATCCTGAGGTCACAGTGCACTATAGTGACATCACAGTGTATAATTGCGTTTCATAGTGCAGAATAGTGATGTCACAATGTATAGTTGTGATGTCATAGTGCAGAATATTTATATCACAGAGTATAATTGTGATGTCATAGTGCACTATAGTGATGTCACAATGTATAATTGTGATGTCATCATGCAGTATAGTTATGTCACAGTATGAAATTGGGATGTCACAGTGCAGTATTGTCATGTCACTATATATAGTTTTGATGTCATAGTGCATTATAGTGTAAAATTGTGATGTAATAAAGCACTATAGTATTGTCACAGTGTATAATTGTGATGTCACAGTACACTATATT
>NW_024430859.1:0-496 GCF_017639785.1 Mesocricetus auratus
CGCCAATTCTTTTTTTTTTTTTTTTTGGTTTTTCGAGACAGCTTTTCTCTGTATTGTTTTCGAGGCTGTCAGTACAGCCTGGCCTCGAAATCACAGAGATCAGCCTGCCTCTGCCTCCCAAGTGCTGGGATTAAAGGCGTGTGCCACCACCACCTGGCAAGAACACCACTCTTTATTTCATTGATTCTGTGTATTATTTCCTTTGTTTCTATTTTAATGACCAACCTCCAGTTTTATTATGGCTGTCATCTACTCCTCCTGGGTAATTTTGTTTTTTATTCTAGATATTTCAGGTGTGCTGTCATATCACTATTGTGGGATTTCTCTAGATTCATTATGTAGGCACCTAGTGCTAAGTGACTCATCTGTGTTCTGTTCATAAAAGGGGAGCTTGTGGGTCTGAAAAGCTTTTGTTCTAAATGGAGGAATAGATGGCTTTATTTTGGTGGGGGTTGGGGCTGTGGCTTAAAGCGCTTTTGAGTAGGATGTATATTTT
>NW_024430860.1:0-52969 GCF_017639785.1 Mesocricetus auratus
AACCACCAATCCCGGCTCTACACGTCTCACTCGGAGCTCCTAGGCTTATATAAGGGGCTGGGTTTCTTAGCTTGGGGTCTCCCTCTCAGAAGCTGATCATCTATCTCTCAAGATGTATTAAAGCTTTACTACAGAAGGATCCGAGTGTCCTGCGTCGTTCTTGCTGGTGAGACGGTAGCGCGGGACACTCAGGGAAGCTTGAGTCTCAGTCTCTTGTAACTCTGAAAAAGCCTCTTTTGTGCCCTGGACTACCTTGTGGTGGCTAGCCTTATCTGTCAAAAGTGCACCCCTCACTAATATCCATAAGGAGAATGTGGATGGGGGCAGGGACTCAGGTCCCTCTTTTCATAAAAGTTGATGAAGATCAAGGAGAACCTCCTCCCAATCTGGGATATTTAAGCTTTCCCCAGTAATGAACCATGGGCTCACTCATTCGATTGATTTTAGAATGCCTTCTACGGTTTGAGCCTTGACTATGGTCCCCTGTCCTTCAAGTAACTGTTTTACTTGATACTGTAATTCAAGCTTCCTGGAACTCTTCCCCATCGTTTCTTTTCTTATTTTCCCCAATCTGTCCCTGGCCAGAAAAAGAGACAAATCCACCCACTTACCTCACATTCATGATCTTAGTGGAACCTCCAATTGCCACTCCTGCTGCACAGCCTGTATCCAAGAATGTGCTGAGGGTGTCGGGATTGATGACAGAGACCAGTCGATTGCGTTAAGAAATCTTTATCCTCCCCAAATAGGCTCAAGAGTACTTCCCAAGAAAAACTTCCCTCCAGAAAAGCTTCTGCCGTACATACACCCACACAGGCACGCACACATGCACGCGCACACACACCCTTCCTCCTCCTGGCTGGTGGTTAAATCCCTGACACCAGAATCAGCATTAGCAGCAGGGGACAGGTAGAGGTGGCTAGCCATTGGAAAGATCAAAGTCAGGGTGTTTCAGTTAGCACTTATCAGGAACTTTTAGCTTCGGTAAACATTTCTTAGAGCACTGGATTGTTTTCAGTAAACATTGTCTCACAGCTGCCTGCTCCCAGGCCAATGAAGTAGTGGGTTTCTGGCCAAGGTCTGTTGTTCCCACAACAAACCCCATAAAAATATATGCAGGTGCATCTATAGTTATGTCCAGAGGTATCCCAGGTTACAGGAATGTTTCTTTCTTTATTTTTAATAGATGGTGTAACGCTGGAAGTCAGTTTGTTACGGCAGGTACAGTAAAAGAGCCTACAGATAGACTGAAGTGTAGAGGAAGAGTTATGAGTTTTAGAGAACAACATGAGGTTGAGACTGGAAAGATATCTCAGCAGTAAAATCACTTGATATTTTTTCCAGAGGATCTGTGTTTGTTAACCAAGATCCACACAGCAACTAACAGCTACCTGTATTCCAATATCAGGGTATTCAGTGCTGTCTTCTGGATTCCGACCATACCTGGCAAACATGTGGTGCACCCATCTATATAAACAAACAGAACACAAATAGGCATAATATAAAAACATAAAATTGAGAGTAGGAGGGAAGGTGAGAGAGAGAGTCAGAGAGACAGAGGGAGAGACAGAGAGAGACAGAAGCACACACAGATGGGTACAGTTCCAAGTTTACACTAAGGAACCCAAAGAATTCCCTAGGCAGAAACCTCAGGATTCCTCTTAATTCAATAAGAGCCACAAAAGATCAGAATCATTCAGCCAGTCAGAATTACCAGCAAACAGATACCACAGAAATGCTCTCATTTACATACAGAAAATTATTTAATAAGAAATGATGATAGGATGCCCTTCTGCATATATGTTTCTTTTATTGGTTAATGAATAAAATCATGTTTGGCCAATGAGGCAGTAAGATAGAAAGTACTAGGAAATGAAGAGAATTTGGTGCAAGGCATGTTAGGGGTAAGGGCGTAATTTGTTTATTGGAACACCACAGTTAAAAAAAATCAACCTAGGCTAACAGTGTCAAGGCTTCCCTAATGATGTATCAAAGCAGGCAGTCAATCAGGGCTAACAGCTTTTTCTGCTTGACTCTTTTAAAGAAACAGTGCCAACAGAATTTTATCACATTTAAAGAGAACAACACTCTAAAAATAGTATGAAAATGGGGACGCCATCCCTTATTTCACCAATTTCTGATCTGGAGTCCTCAATGAGGATGCACTGCAGGTTTCTGGGGTCCTCAACTGGACAGAAAGCAGACAGGAGCAAAAAACTTGGTGAATTACCAACCCCCCTTTTCCCATTGTACACCTGGGTAATTGACAATGGACGCTTCCCCTTCCCACATGACCAACTCCAATCCCCCCACTCTCCAACGTAGTGCCAATTATTTGAAGTTTGAGATTTCTGCGGTGCGAATTCTGAGTCGTGAGTCATCCCTCACCCAAATGGAACCCATGCCCATGGAGAAGATGAGGGGGACTAACTTGCCAGGGTTGGCACACCTCAGAAATTTGGGAGATATCACTCTCAATCTTTCTAGACTAAGACAATTTCCATTCCCGAGGCTTGCCTGGAGCACACCAAGGGCCATTTTCACGTTAGTTTTCATGAAATTAAGCATGTATTTTCTCACAAAGTGTTGTATCGTTAGTTTTCATGAAGTTAAGCAAGTAGTTACACAAACAGTGTTGTATAGTTAGTTTTCAGGGAGTTAAGCAAGCAGATTTTCACAGTGTTGTATCATTAGTTTCCATGAAATTAAGCATGTAATTTCTCACACAGTGTTGTATTGTTAGTTTTCATGAAAGGAAGCACACAGTTTCACAAACAGTGTTGTTTTATCGTTAGTATTGTTGAAGTTAAGCACTTAGTTTCAAAAACAGTGTTGTGTCGTTAGTTTTCATGAAGTTAAGCAAGTAGTTACACAAACAGTGTTGTATCATTAGGTTTCATGGAGTTAAGCGCGTAGTTTCACAAACAATATTGTATCGTTAGTTTTCATGAAGATAAGCATGCCGATTCTCAGAAAGTTTGGTATCGTTAGTTTTCATCATGTTAAGCATGTAGTTTCTCACACAGGGTTGTATCGATAGATTTCATGAAGTTAAGCAAGTAGTTTCACAACCATGATTGTATCATTACTTTTCATGAAATTAAGCATGTAGTTTCTCACACAGTGTTGTATCATTAGTTTTCATGAAGTAAAGCAAGTAGTTACACAAACAGTGTTGTATAGTTAGTTTTCAGGGAGTTAAGCAAGCAGATTTTCACAGTGTTGTATCGTTAGTTTTCATGAAATTAAGCATGTAGTTTCTCACACAGTGTTGTATTGTTAGTTTTCATGAAAGTAAGCACACAGTTTCACAAACAGTGTTGTTTTATCGTTAGTATTGTTAAAGTTAAGCACTTGGTTTCACAAACAGTGTTGTATCGTTAGTTTTCATGAAGTTAAGCAAGTAGTTACACAAACAGTGTTGTATCATTAGTTTTCATGGAGTTAAGCACGTTGTTTCACAAATAATGTTGTATCTTTAGTTTTCATGAAGATAAGCATATAGATTCTCAGACAGTTTGGTATCATTAGTTTTCATGAAGTTAAGCTTGCAGTTTCTCACACAGCGTTGTATCGTTAGTTTTCATGAAGTTAAGCAAGTAGTTACACAAAGTGTTGTATCGTTAGCTTTCATGGAGTTAAGCAATAAGATTCTCACACAGCGTGGTATCGTGAGTTTTCAGGAAGTTAAGCGTGTAATTTCACAAACAATGTTGTATCGTTAGTTTTCATGAAGATAAGCATGTAGTTTCTCACATAGTGTTATATCATTAGTTTCCATGACGCTAAGCAAGTAGTTACACAAACAGTGTTGTATCATCAGTTTTCATGGAGTTAAGCGCTAAGTTTCCCAAATAATGTTGTATCATTAGTTTTCATGAAGATAAGCATGTAGATTCTCAGACAGTTTGGTATCATTAGTTTTCATCATATTAAGCATGTAGTTTCTCACACAGTGTTGTATTGTTAGTTTTCATGAGAGTAAGCACACAGTTTCACAAACAGTGTTGTTTTATCTTTAGTATTGTTGAAGTTAAGCACTTAGTTTCACAGTGTTGTGTCGTTAGTTTTGATGAAGTTGAGTAAGTAGTTACACAAACAGTGCTGTATCATTAGTTTTCATGGAGTTAAGCACGTAATTTCACAAACAATGTTGTACCGTTTGTTTTCATGAAGATAAGCATGTAGATTCTCAGACAGTTTGGTATCATTAGTTTTCATGGAGTTAAGCTTGTAGTTTCTCAAACAGTGTTGTATCGGTAGTTTTCATGAAGTTAAGCAAGTAGTTACACAAACAGTGTTGTATCGTTAGTTTTCATGGAGATAAGCAAGCAGATTCTCACAGAGTGTTGTGTCGTTAGTTTTCATGAAATTAAGCATGTAGTTTCTCCCACAGTGTTGTATTGTTAGTTTCCATGAAAGTAAGAACACAGATTCACAGTGTTGTTTTATATTGAGTATTCATGAAGTTAAGCAAGTAGATACACAAACAGTGTTGTGTCACTAGTTTTCATGGAGTTAAGCAAGCAGATAGTGAGTTTTCATGAAATTAAGCACGTAATTTCACGAACAATCTTGTATCGTTAGTTGGGTGTCGTTAGTTTTCATCAAGTTAAGCATGTAGTTTCTACCACAGTGGTGTATCGTTAGTTTTTATGGAGTTAAGCAAGTAGTTTCACAAACAGTGTTGTATCATTATTTTTCTTGAAATTGAGGCTGTAGTTTCTCACACAGTGTTATATCGTTAGGTTTCATGACGTTAAGCAAGTAGTTACACAAACAGTGTTGTATCGTTAGTTTTCATGGAGTTAAGCAAGAAGATTCTCACATAGCGGGGTATCATGAGTTTTCAGGAAGTTAAGCGCATATTTCACAAACAATGTTGTATTGTTAGTTTTCCTGAAGATAAGCATGTAGTTTCTCACACAGTGTTGTATTGTTAGTTTTCAGGAGAGTAAGCACACAGTTTCAAAAACAGTCTTGTTTTATCGTTAGTATTGTTGAAGTTAAGTACTTAGTTTCACAAACAGTGTTGTATCGTTACTTTTCATGAAATTAAGCATGTAATTTCTCACACAGTGTTGTATCGTTAGGTTTCATGATGATAGGCAAGTAATTACACAAACAGTGTTGTATCATTAGTTTTCATGGAAGTAAGCGCGTAGTTTCACAAACAATGTTGTATCATTAGTTTTCATGAACACAAGCATGTAGAGTCTCAAATAGTTTGGTTTGGTTAGTTTTCATCAAGTTAAGCGTGTTGTTTCTCAAACAGTATTGTATCGATAGTTTTCATGAATTAAGCCAGTATTTTCACAACAAGTGTTATATCATTAGTTTTCATGAAGTTAAGCAAGTAGTTACCCAAACAGTGTTGTATAGTTAGTTTTCATGGAGTTCAGTGTGTAGTTTCACAAACAATGTTGTATCATTAGTTTTCATGAAGATATGCATGTAGATTCTCAGACAGTTTGGTATCATTAGTTTTCATCATGTTAAGCATGTAGTTTCTCACACAGTGTTGCATCGATAGTTTCATAAATTTAGGCAAGTAGATTCACAACCAGTGTTGTATCATTACCTTTCATGAAATTAAGCATGTAGTTTCTCGCACAGTATCGTATCGGTAGTTTTCATGATGTTAAGCAAGTAGTTACCCAAAGAGTGTTGTATCGTTAGTTTTCATGGAGTTAAGCGCTTAGTTTCACAAACAATGTTGTATAGTTATTTTTCATGAAGATAAGCATGTAGATTCTCAGACAGTTTGGTATCGTTAGTTTTCATCACGTTAAGCATGTAGTTTCTCACACAGTGTTGTATCGAAAGTTTCATGAAGTTAAGCACGTAGTTTCACAACCAGTGTTTTAATCATTACTTTTCATGAAGTTAAGCGCATAGTTTCACAAAAAATGTTGTATCGTTAGTTTTCATGAAGATAAGCTTGTAGATTCTCAGACAGTTTGGTTTCGTTGTTTTCATCAAGTTAAGCATGTAGTTTCTCACACAGTGTTGTATTGATAGTTTCATCAACTTAAGCTTGTAGTTTCTCATACAGTTTTGTATCTGTAGTTTTCATGAAGTTAAGCTAGTAGTTACACAAATAGTGTTGTATTGTTAGTTTTACTTGAGTTAAGCGCTTAGTTTCACAAACAATGGTGTATCGTTAGTTTTCATGAAGATAAGCATGTAGATTCTCAGACAGTTTGGTATCATTAGTTTACATCATGTTAAGCATGTAGTTTCTCACACAGTGTTGTATCGGTAGTTTCATGAAGTTAAGCTTGTATTTTCTCACACAGTGATATATCGTTAGGTTTCATGAAGTTAAGCAAGCAGATTCTCAAACAGTGTTTTATCGTTAGTTTTCATGAAGTTAAGCAAGTAATTTCACAAACATTTTTGTATCGTTTGTTTTCATACAGATAAGCATGTAGATTCTCAATCAGTTTGGTATCGTTAATTTTCATCAGGTTAAGCAAGTAGAATCTCACACAGTGTTGTATCAATAGTTTTCATGAGTTAAGCTTGTAGTTTCCAACACAGTGTTATATCATTAAGATTCATGATGTTAAGCAAGCAGATTCTCAAACAGTGTTGTATCATTAATTTCCATGAAGTTTAGCTTGTAGTTTCTCACACAGAGTTGTATTGTGTATTTTCATGAAGTTAAGCGCGTAGTTTCACAAACAATGTTGTATCGTTAGTTTTCATGAACTTAAGCATGTTGTTTCTCAAACATTATTGTATCGATAGTTTACATGAAGTTAAGCAAGTAGTTTCACAACCAGTGTTGTATCGTTACTTTTCATGAAATTAAGCATATAATTTCTCACACAGTGTTGTATCGTTTGGTTTCATGAAGTTAAGCAAGTAGTTACATAAACAATGTTGTATCGTTAGTTTTCATGATGTTAAGCACGTAGTTTCACAATGTTGTATAGTTAGTTTCCATGAACATAAGCATGTAGCGGCAAAAAGTTTGGTATCATTAGTTTTCATCAAGTTAAGCATGTTGCTTCTCAAACAGTATTGTATTGAGTGTTTTCATGAAGTTAAGCTAGTAGTTACAGAAACAGTTTTGTATCATTAGTTTTCATGGAGGTAAGTGCGTAGTTTCACAAACAATGTTGTATCATTAGTTTTCATGAACATAAGCATGAAGATTCTCAGACAGTTTGGTATCGTTAGTTTTCATCATGTTAAGCATGTATTTTCTCACACAGTATTGTATTGTGAATTTTCATGAAGTTAATTGCATAGTTTCACAAACAATGTTGTATTGTTAGTTTTCATGAACATAAGCATGTAGAGTCTCAAACAGTTTGATATGATTAGTTTTCATCAAGTTAAGCATGTTGTTTCTCAAACAGTATTGTCTCAATAGTTTTCATGAAGTTAAGCAAGTTGTTTCACAACTAGTGTTATATCGTCATTTTTCATTAAATTAAATATGTAGTGTCTCACACAATGTTGTATCGAGAGTTTTCATGGAGTTAGCGTGAAGTTTCACAAACGTTGTTCCATTAGTTTTCATAATGATAAGCATGTAGATTCTCAGACAGATTCTTATTGTTAGTTTTCATCATGTTAAGCATGTAGTTTCTCACACAGTGTTGTATCGGTAGTTTTCATGAAATTAAGCAAGTAGTTTCAAAAACAGTGTTGTATCGTTAGTTTTCATGGAGTTAAGCGCATAGTTTCACAAACAATGTTGTTTCGTTAGTTTTCATAATGATATGCATGTAGATTCTCAGACAGTTTGGAATTGTTAGTTTTCATCATGTTTAGCATGTAGTTTCTCACACAATGTTGTATCGATAGTTTCATGAAATTAAGCAAGTAGTTTCACAACCAGTGTTGTATCATTACTTTTCAAGAAATTAAGCATGTAGTTTCTCACACAGTGTAGTATCGGTAGTTTTCATGAAGTTACGCAAGTAGTTACACAAACAGTGTTGTATCAATAGTTTTCATTGAGTTAAGTGCTTAGTTTCACAAACAATGTTGTATCCTTAGTTTTCATGAAGATTACCATGTAGATTCTCAGACCGTTTGGTGTCGTTAGTTTTCATCATGTTAAGCATGTAGTTTCTCACAAAGTGTTGTATCGATAGTTTTCATGAAGTTAAGCAAGTAGTTTCACAACCAGGATTGTATTGTTACATTTCATGAAATTAAGCATGTAGTTTCTCACACAGTTTTGTATCATTAGATTTCATGAAGTTAAGCATGCAGTTTCACAAACAGTTTTGTATGTTTAGTTATCATAAAGATCAGTTTGGTATCGTTAGTTTTCATCCGGTTAACCAAGTAGATCTCACACAGTGTTGTATCGATAGTTTTCATGAAGTTAAGCTTGTAGTTTCTCACACAGTGTTATATCGTTAGGTTTCATGAAGGTAAGCAAGCAGATTCTCAAACAGTGTTGTATGGTTAGTTTTCATGAAGTTTAGCTTGTAGTTTCTCACACAGTGTTGTATTGTGAATTTTCATGAAGTTAAGCACGTAGTACCACAAACAATGTTGTATCGTAGGTTTTCATGAACATAAGCATGTAGATTCTCAGACAGTTTGGTATCGTTAGTTTTCATCATGTTAAGCATGTAGTTTCTCACACAGTGATGTATCTATAGTTTCATGAAGTTAAGAATGTAGTTTCACAACCAGTGTTGTATCATTACTATTCATGAAATTAAGCATGTAGTTTCTCACACAGTGTTGTATCGGTAGTTTTCATGAAGTTAAGCAAGTAGTTATAAAAACAGTGTTGTATCATTAGTTTTCATTGAGTTAAGCACGTAGTTTCACAAAAATGTTGTAACGTTAGTTTTCATTAAGATAAGCATGTATATTCTCAGACAGTTTGGTATCGTTAGTTTTCATCATGTTAAGCATGTAGTTTCTCAAACAGTGTTGTATCGATATTTTCATGAAGTTAAGCAAGTAGTTTCACAACCAGGATTGTATCGTTACTTTTCATGAAGTTAAGCATGTACTTTCTTACACAGTGTTGTATCATTAGTTTTCATGAAGTTAAGCATGTACTTTCAAAAAGAGTTTTGTATCGTTAGTTATCATAATGATAAGCATGTACAGTCTCAAACAGTTTGGTATCGTTAGTTTTCATCAAGTTAAGCCTGTTGTTTCTCAAACAGTATTGTATTGATAGTCTTCATGAAGTTAAACAAGTATTTTCACAACCAGTGTTGTATCGTTATTTTCATGAAAGTAAGAATGTATTTTCTCACACAGTGTTGTATCGATAGTTTTCATGAAGTTAAGCAAGTAGTTTCACAAACAGGTTTGTTTCGCTAGTTTTCATGAAGATAAGCATGTAGATTCTCAGACAGTTTGGTATCGTTAGTTTTCATCATGTTAAGCATGTAGTTTCTCACACAGTGTTGTATCGATAGTTTTCAGGAAGTTAAGCAAGTAGATTCACAACCAGTGTTGTATTGTTACTTTTCATGAAAGTAAGAATGTATTTTCTCACACAGTGTAGTATCGATAGTTTTCATGAAGTTAAGCAAGTAGTTTCACAACCCGGATCGTATCGTTATTTTTCATGAAATTAAGCATGTAGTTTCTCACACTGTGTTGTATCATTAGTTTTCATGAAGTTAAGCAAGTAGTTTCACAAACATTTTAGTATCATTAGTTTTCATGAAGATAAGCATGTAGATTTTCAAACAGTTTGGCGTCGTTAGTTTTCAATGTTTTAAGCATGTAGATTCTCACACAGTGTTGTATCGATAGTTTTCATGAAGTTAAGCTTGTAGTTTCTCACACAGTATTATATCGTTAGGTTTGATGAAGTTAAGCAAACAGATTGTCAAACAGTGTTTGACTTTTCATGAAATTTAGCATGTAGTTTCTCACACAGTGTTGTTTCGGTAATTTTCATGAATTTAAGCAAGTAGTTACACAAACAGTGTTGTATCGTTAGTTTTCATGAAGTTAAGCACGTAGTTTCGCAAACAATGTTGTATCGTTAGTTTTTATGAACATAAGCATGTAGAGTCTCAAACAGTTTGGTATAGTAAGTTTTCATCAAGTAAGGATGTGGTTTCTCAAACAGTATTTTATCGATAGTTTTCATAAAGTTAAGTAAGTAATTTCACAACCAGTGTATCGTTACTTTTCATGAAATTAAGCATGGAATTTCTCACACAGTGTTGTATCGGTAGTTTTCATGAAGTTAAGCAAGTAGTTACACAAACAGTGTTGTATCGTTAGTTTTCATGGAGTTAAGCGCGTAGTTTCACAAACAAGGTTGTATCGTTAATTTTCATGAATAGAAGCAGATAGATTCTCAGACAGTTTGCTATCGTTAGTTTTCAATATGGTAAGCATGTAGTTTCTCACACAGTGTTGCATCAATAGTTTCATGATGTTAAGCTTGTAGTTTCTCACACAGTGCTGTGTTGGTAGTTTTCATGAAGTTAAGCACGTAGTTACACAAACAGTGTTGTATCGTTAGTTTTCATGGAGTTAAGCACGTAGTTTCACAAACAATGTTGTATCGTTAGTTTTCATGAATAGAAGCAGATAGATTCTCAGACAGTTTGCTATCGTTAGTTTTCAATATGTTAAGCATGTAGTTTCTCACACAGTATTGCATCAATAGTTTCATGACGTTAAGCTTGTAATTTCTCACACAGTGCTGTATTGGTAGTTTTCATGAAGTTAAACAAGTAGTTACACAAACAGTGTTGTATCGTTAGTTTTCATGGAGTTAAGCGCGTAGTTTCACAAAGTTGTATCGCTAATTTTCATGAATAGAAGCAGATAGCTTCTCAGACAGTTTGCTATCATTAGTTTTCAATATGTTAAGCATGTAGTTTCTCACACAGTGTTGCATCAATAGTTTCATGATGTTAAGCTTGTAGTTTCGCACACAGTGCTGTATTGGTAGTTTTCATGAAGTTAAGCACGTAGTTACACAAACAGTGTAGTATCGTTCGATTTCATGGAGTTAAGCACGTAGTTTCACAAACAATGTTGTATCGTTAGTTTTCATGAAGATACGCATGTAGATTCTCAGACAGTTTGTTATCGTTAGTTTTCATCATGTTAAGCATGTAGTTTCTCACACAATGTTGTATCCATAGTTTTCATGAAGTTAAGCAAGAAGTTACACAACCAGTGATGTATCGTTTCTTTTCATGAAATTAAGCATGTAGTTTCTCACAAAGTGCTGTATCGATTGTTTCATGAAGGTAAGCAAGTAGTTTCACAACCAGTGTTGTATCGTTAGTTTTCATTAAGTTCATCTTATAGTTTCTCACACTGTGTTGTATTGTGAATTTTCATGAAGTTAAGTCTGTAGTTTCACAAACAATGTTGTATTGTTAGTTTTCATGAACATAAGCATTTAGAGCCTCAAACAGTTTGCTATCGTTAGTTTTCATCATGTTTAGCATGTTGATTCTCAAACAGTATTGTATCGGTAGTTTTCATGAAGTTAAGCACATAGTTTCACAACCAGTGTTGTATCTTTACTTTTCATGAACTAAGAATGTAGTTTATCCAACAGTGTCGCAATGATAGTTTTATGATGTTAAGCTTGTAGTTTCTCACACAGTGTTATATCTATACTTTTCATGAAATTAATCATGTATTTTCTCACACAGTGTTGTATCAGTAGTTTTCATGATAAAGCACGTAGATACTCAAGCAGTGTTGTATCATTAGTTTTCATGGAGTTAAGCGCGCAGTTTCACAAACAATGTTGTATCGGTATTTTTCATGAACATAAGCATGTAGAGTCTCAAACAGTTTGGTATCGTTAGTTTTCATCAAGTTAAGCATGTTGTTTCTCAAACAGTATTGTATAGAGAGTTTTCATGAGTTAATCAAATAGTTTCACAACCAGTGTTGTATCGTTACTTGTCATGAAATTAAGCATGTAGTTTCTCACACAGTGTTGTATCGGTAGTTTTCATGAACTTACGCAAGTAGTTACACAAATAGTGTTGTATCGTTAGTTTTTGTGGAGTTAACTGCGTAGTTTCACAAAAAATGTTGTATCGCTAGTTTTTATGAACATAAGCATGTAGAGTCTCCGTTTGGTATTGATACTTTTCATCAAGTTAAGGATGTGGTTTCTCAAACAGTATTGTATCGATAGTTTTCATGAAGTTATGCAAGTAGTTTCACAACCAGTGATGTATCGTTACTTTTCATGAAATTTAGCATGTAGTTTCTCACACAGTGTTGTATGGATAGTTTCATGAAGTTAAGCAAGTAGTTTCACAATCAGTGTTGTATCATTACTTTTCATGATATTAAGCATGTAGTTTCTCATACAGTGTTGTATCGGTAGTTTTCATAAAGTTAAGCAAGTAGGTACACAAACAGTGTTGTATCATTAGTTTTCATGGAGTTTAGCACATAGTTTCAAATTCAATGTGTATCGTTAGCTTTCATGAACATAAGCATGTAGAGTCTCAAACAGTTTGGTATCATTAGTTTTCATCACATTAAGCATGTTGTTTTTAAAACAGTATTGTATCGATACTTTTCATGAATTTAAGCAAGTACTTTCACAATCAGTGTTGTATCGTTACTTTTCATGAAATTAAGCATGCAGTTTCTCACACAGTGTTGTATCAGTAGTTTTCATGAAGATAAGCATGTAGATTCTTAGACAGTTTGGTATCGTTAGTTTTAATTATGTTAAGCATGTGTTTCTCACACAGTGTTGCATCGATAGTTTCATGATGTTAAGCTTGTAGTTTCTCACACAGTGTTATATCGTTACTTTTCATGAAATTAAGCCTGCAGTTTCTCAAACAGTGTTGTATCACTAGTTTTCATGAAGTTAAGTACCTAGTTATACAAACAGTGTTGTATTGTTATTTTTCATGGAGTTAAGCGCGTATTTTAACAAACAATGTTGTATCATTAGTTTTCATGAAGATAAGCATGTAGATTAACAGACAGATTGGTATCGTTAGTTTTCATCATGGTAAGCATGTAGTTTCTCACACAGTGTTGTATCGATAGTTTTCATAAAGTTAACCAAGAAGTTACACAACCAGTGTTGTATCGTTACTTTTCATGAAATTAAGCATGTAGTTTCTCACAAAGTGTTGTATCGATAGTTTCATGAAGGTAGGCAAGTAGTTTCACAACAAGTGTAGTATCATTACTTTTCATGATATTAAGCATGTTGTTTCTCACACAGTGTTGTATCAGTAGTTTTCATAAAGTTAAGCAAGTAGTTACACAAAGAGTTTTGTATCATTAGTTTTTATGGAGTTAAGCTCAGAGGTTCAAACACAATGTTGTATCGTTAGTTTTCATGAACATAAGCATGTAGAGTCTCAAACAGATTGGTATCATTAGTTTTCATCAAGTTAAGCATGTTGTTTCTCAAACAGTATTGTATCGATAGTTCTCATGATGTTAAGCAAGTAGTTTCACAAGCAGTGTTGTATCATTACTTTTCATGAAATTAAGCATGCAGTTTCTCAAGCAGTGTTGTATAGGTAGTTTTCATGAAGTTAAGCAAGTAGTTACACAAACAGTGTTGTATTGTTAGTTTTCATGAAGATAAGCATGTAAATTCTCAGACAGTTTGGTATCGTTAGTTTTCATAATGGTAAGCCTGTAGTTTCTCATACAGTGTTGTGTCGATAGTTTCGTGAAGTTAAGCAAGTAGTTTCACAACCAGTGTTATATCATTAGTTTTCATGAAGTTTACCTTGTAGTTTCACACACAGTGTTGTATTGTGAATTTTCATGAAGTTAAGCGACTAGTTTCACAAACAATGTTGTATCGTTAGTTTTCATGAACTTACACATGTAGAGTATCAAACAGTTTGGTATCGTTAGTTTTCATCAAGTTAAGCATGTTGTTTCTCAAACAGTATTGTATCGATAGTTTTCAAGAAGATAAGCTAGTTGTTTCACAACCAGGATTGTATCTTTACTTTTCATGAAATTAAGCATGTAGTTTCTCACACAGTGTTGTATCATTAGTTTTCATGAAGTTAAACAAGTAGTTTCACGAACAGTTTTGTATCGTTAGTTTTCATAAAGATAAGCATGTAGATTCTGAATCAGTTTGGTGTCGTTAGTTTTCATCAGGTTAATCATGAAGATTCTCACACAGTGTTGTATCGATAGTTTTCATGAAGTTAAGCTTGTAGTTAATCACACAGTATTATAACGTTAGGTCATGAACTTAAGCAAGCAGATTCTCAACCAGTGTTGTATCGTTAGTTTTCATGAAGTTTAGCTTATACCTTCTCACAGAGTGTTGTATTGTGAATTTTCATGAAGTTAAGCGCATAGTTTCACAAACAATGTTGTATCGTTAGTTTTCATGAACATAAGCATGTAGAGTCTCAAACAGTTTGGTATCGTTAGTTTTCATCAAGTTAAGCATGTGGTTTCTCAAACAGTATTGTACCGATAGTTTTCATGAAGTTAAGCAAGTAGTTTCACAACCAGTGTTGTATCGTTACTTTTCATGAAATTAAGCATATAGTTTCTCACACAGTGTTGTATCGGTAGTTTTCATGAAGTTAAGCATTTCGTTTCTCACAAAGTGTTGTATCGTTAGTTCTCATGGAGTTAAGCGAGTATTTTCACAAACAATGTTGTATCGTTAGTTTTCATGAAGATAAGCATGTAGATTCTCAGACAGTTTGGTGTCATTTGTTTTTATCATGTTAAGCATGTAGTTTCTTACACAGTGTTGTATCGATAGTTTTCATGAAGCTAAGCAAGAAGTTTCACAACCAGTGTTGTATCATTAGTTTTGATGAAATTAAGCATGTAGTTTCTCACACAGTGTTGTATGGATAGTTTCATGTAGTTAAGCAAGTAGTTACACAACCAATGTTGTATCGTTACTTTTCATTAAATTAAGCATATAGTTTCTCACACAGTGTTGTATCAGTTGTTTTCATAAAGTTAAACAACTAGTTACACAAACAGTGTTGTATCATTTGTTTTCATGGAGTAAGCGCGTAGTTTCACAAACAATGTTGTACCGTTAGTTTTCATGAAGATAAGCATGAAGATTCTCAGACAGTTTGGTATCCTTTATTTTCATCATGTTAAGCATGTAGTTTCTCACACAGTGTTGTGTCGATAGTTTCATGAAGTTAAGCAAGTAGTTTCACAACCAGTGTTTTATCATTAGTTTTCATGACGTTTAGATTGTAGTTCTCACACAGTGTTGTATTGTGAATTTTCATGAAGTTAAGCGCGTAATTTCACAAACAATGTTGTATCGTTAGTTTTCATGAACATAAGCATGTAGAGTCTCAAACAGTTTGCTATCGTTAGTTTTCATCAAGTTAAGCATGTTGTTTCTCAAACAGTATTGTATCGATAGTTTTCATGAAGTTAAGCAAGTAGTTTCACGACCAGGAGTGTATAGTTACTTTTCATGAAATTAAGCAGGTAGATTCTCACACAGTGATGTATCATTAGTTTTCATGAAGTTAAGCAAGTAGTTTCACAATCAGTTTTGTATCGTTAGTTTTCATACAGATAAGCATGTAGATTTTCAATCAGTTTGGTGTCGTTAGTTTTCATCAGGTTAAGAATGTAGATTCTCAAACAGTGTTGTATCAATATTTTTCATGAAGTTAAGCTTGTAGTTTCTCACACAGTATTATATCGTTAGGTTTCATGAAGTTAAGCAAGCAGATTCTCAAACAGTGTGGTATTGTTATTTTTCATGAAGTTTAGCTTATACCTGCTCACACAGTGTTGTATTATGAATTTTCATGGAGTTAAGCGCGTAGTTTCACAAACAATGTTGTATCGTTAGTTTTCATGAAGATAAGCATGTAGATTCTCAGACTGTTTGGTATCGTTAGTTTTCATCATGTTAATCATGTATTTTCTCAAACAGTTTTGTATCGATAGTTTTAATGTAGCTAAGCAAGAAGTTTCCTAACCAGTGTTGTATCGTTACTTTTCATGAAATTAAGCATGTAGTTTCTCACACAGTGTTGTATGGACAGTTTCATAAAGTTAAGCAAGTAGTTTCACAACCCGTGTTGTCTCATTACTTTTCATGATATTAAGCATGTAGTTTCTCACACAGTGTTGTATTGGTAGTTTTTAAAAAGTTAAGCAAGTAATTACACAATCAGTGTTGTATCATTAGTTTCCATGGAGTTATGTGCATACTTTCAAATAGAATGTTGTATCGTTAGTTTTCATGAACATAAGCATGTAGAGTCTGAAAAAGTTTGGTCATTAGTTTTCATCAAGTTAAGCATGTGGTTTCTCAAACAGTATTGTATCGATAGTTTTCATGAAGTTAAGCAAGTAGTTTCACAACCAGTGTTGTATCATTACTTTTCATGAAACTAAGCATGTAGTTCCTCACACAGTGTTGTATCGGTAGTTTTCATCATGTTAAGCAAATAGTTACACAAACAGTGTTGTATCATTAGATTTCATGAAGTTTAGCAAGTAGTTTTACAAACAGTTTTGTATCGTTAGTTTTCATAAAGATAAGCATGTAGATTGTCAATCAGTTTGGTGTTGTTAGTTTTCGTCAGGTTAAGCATGTAGATTCTCACACAGTGTTGTATCGATAGTTTTCATGAAGTTACGCTTGTAGTTTCTCACACAGTATTATATCGTTAGGTTTCATGAAGTTAAACAAGCAGGTTTCAAACAGTATTGTTTAGTTACTTTTCATGAAGTTTAGCTTATACCTCTCACAGAGTGTTGTATTGTGAATTTTCATTAAGTTATGCGCGTAGTTTCACAAACAATGGTGTATCGTTAGTTTTCATGAACATAAGCATGTAGAGTCTCAAACAGTGTGGTATCGTTAGTTACATCAAGGTAAGCATGTGGTTTCTCAAACAGTATTGTATCGATAGTTTTCATGAAGTTAAGCAAGTAGTTTCACAACCAGTGTTGTATCGTTACTTTTCATGAAATTAAGCATGTAGTTTCTCACTCAGTGTTGTATCGGTAGCTTTCATGAAGTTAAGCAAGTAGATACACAAACAGTGTTGTATCATTAGTTCTCATGGAGTAAAGCACGTAGTTTCACAAACAATGTTGTATCATTAGTTTTCATGAAGATAAGCATGTAGATTCTCAGACAGTTTGGTATCGTGAGTTTTCCTCATGTTAAGCATGTAGTTTCTTACACAGTGTTGTATCGATAGTTTTCATGAAGTTAAGCAAGCAGTGTCACAACCAGTGTTGTATCAGTACTTTTCATGAAATTAAGCATGCAGTTTCTCAAACAGTGTTGTATAAGTAGTTTTCATGAAGTTAAGCAAGTAGTTACACAAACAGTGTTGTATCGTTAGTTTTCATGGAGTTAAGCGCATAGTTTCTCACACAATGTTGTATTGTTAGTGTTCATGAAGATAAGCAGGTAGATTCTCAGACAGGTTTGTATCATTAGTTTTCATCATGTTAAGCATGTAGTTTCTCACACAGTGTTATATCGTTAGTTTTCATGAAGTTTAGCTTGTAGTTTCTCACACAGTGTTGTATTGTGAATTTTCATGAAGTTAAGCGCATAACTACCGATACAACACTGTGTGAGAAACTACATGCTAATCATGATGAAAACTAACGATACCAAACTGTCCGAGAATCTACATGCTTATCTTCATGAAAGCTAACGATAAAACATTGTTTGTGAAACTACGCACTTACCTCCATGAGAACTAACGATAAAACACTGTTTGTGTAACTACTTGCTTAACTTCATGAAAACTTCCGTTACAACACTGTGTAAGAAAGGACATGCTTAATTTCATGAAAAGTAACGATACAACACTGGTTGTGAAACTACTTGCTTAACTTCATGAAAACTATCGATACAATACTGTTTGAGAAACCACATGCTTAACTTGATGAAAACTAATGATACGAAACTGTTTGAGACTCTACATGTTTATGTTCATGAAAACTAATGATACAACATTGTTTGTGAAACTATGTGCTTAACTCCATGAAAACTAACGATACAAAACTATTTGTAACTACTTGCTTAATTCCTTATACAACTCTGTTTGAGAAACTGCTTGCTTAATTTCAAGAAAAGTAATGATACAATACTGGTTGTGAAACAACTTGCTTAATATCATGAAAAGTAATGATACAACACTGTGTGAGAAACTACATGCTTAATTTCATGAAGAGTAACGATACAATCCTGGTTGTGAAACTGCTTGCTTAACTTCATGAAAACTATCGATACAATACTGTTTGAGAAACAACATGCTTAACTTGATGAAAACTAACGATACCAAAGAGTTTGAGACTCTACATGCTCATGTTCATGAAAACTAACGATACAACATTGTGAAACTATGCGCGTAATTTCGTGAAAATTCACAATACAACACTGTGTGAGAAACTAAAATCTAAACTTCATGAAAACTAATGATACAACACTGGTTGTCAAACTACTTGCTAAAACTTCATGAAACTATCGACACAACAGTGTGTGAGAAACTACATGCTTAACATGATGAAAAATAACGATACCTAACTGTCTGAGAATCTACATGCTTATCTTCATGAAAACTAATGATACAACACTGATTGTGTAACTACTTGCTTAACTTCATGAAACTATCCATTAAATACTGTGTGAGAAACAACATGCTTAATATCATGAAAAGTAATGATACAACACTGGTTGTGAAACTTCTTGAATAACTTCATGAAAACTATCGATTCAACACTGTGTGAGAAACTACATTCTTAACATGATGAAAACTAATAATACCAAACTGTCTGAGAATCTACATGCTTAACATCATGAAAATTAACGATACAACATTGTTTGTGAAACTACGTGCTTAACTCCATGAAAACTAACGATACAACACTGTTTGTAACTACTTGCTTAACTACCTATACAACTCTGTTTGAGAAACTGCTTGCTTAATTTCAACAAAAGTAATGATACAACACTGGTTGTGAAATAACTTGCTTAATATCATGAAAAGTAATGATACAACACTGGTTGTGAAACTACTTGCTTAACTTCATGAAACTATCGATACAACACGGTGTGAGAAACTACATGCTTAATTTCATGAAAAGTAACGATACAACACTGGTTGTGAAACTTCTTCCTTAGCTTCATGAAAACTATCGATACAACACTGTGTGAGAAACTACATGCTTAATTTCATGAAAAGTAATGATACAACACTGGTTGTGAAACAACTTGCTTAACTTCATAAGAATTATCGATACAATAATGTTTGAGAAACAACATGCTTAACTTGATGAAAACTAACGATACCAAACTGTTTGTGACTCTACATGCTTATGTACATTAAACTAACGATACAACATTATTTGTGAAACTATGCGCTTAACTTCAAGAAAATTCACAATCCAATACTGTGTGAGAACCTACAAGCTAAATTTCATGAAAAGAAACGATACAACACTGGTTGTGAAACTTCTTTCTTAACTTCATGAAACTATCGACACAACACTGTGTGAGAAACTACATGCTTAACATGATGAAAACTAACGATACCAAACTGTCTGAGAATCTACATGCTTATCTTCATGAAAACAAACGATACAACATTGTTTGTGTAACTACTTGCTTAACTTCATGAAAACTACCTATACAACACTGTTTGAGAAACTGCATGCTTAATTTCATGAAAAGTAATGATACAACACTGGTTGTGAAACAAATTGCTTAACTTCATGAGAACTATCGATACAATACTGTTTGAGAAACCACATGATTAACTTGATGAAAACTAACGATACCAAAATGTTTGAGACTCTACATGCTTATGTTCATGAAAACTAACGATACAACATTGTTTGTGAAACTAGGCACTTAACTTCATGAAAATTCACAATACAACACTGTGTGAGAAACTACAAGCTAAACTTCATGAAAACTAACCGTACAACACTGTTTGTGAATCTGCTTGCTTAACTTCATGAAACCTAACGATATAACACTGTGTGAGAAACTACAAGCTTAACTTCATGAAACACTCGATGCAACACTGTGTGAGTAACTACATGCTTAACATGATGAAAACTAACGATATCAAACTGTCTGAGAATCTACCTGCTTATCTTCATGAACACTAAAGATACAACATTGTTTGTGAAACGATGCGCTTACCTCCATGAAAACTAACAATACAACACTGTTTGTGTAAAGACTTGCTTAACTTCATGGAAAGTACCAATACAAAGCTGTGTGAGAAACGACATGCTTAACCTGATGAAAACTAACGACACCAAGCTGAGTGGAAATCTACATGCTTATCTTCATGAAAACTAACGATACAAAACTGTTTGTTAACCTACTTGCTTTACTTCATGAAAACTAAAGATACAACACTGTGTGAGAAACTACATGCTTAATTTCATGAATAGTAACGATACAAACCTGGTTGTGAAACTGCTTGCTTAACTTCATGAAAACTATCGATACAATACTGTTTGAGAAACAACATTCTTAACTTGATGAAAATTAACTATACCAAACAGTTTGGGACTCTACATGCTTATGTTCATGAAAACTAACGATACAACATTGATTGTGAAACTATGCGCATAACTGCGTGAAAATTCACCATACAACACTGTGTGAGAAACTAAAATCTAAACTTCATGAAAACTAACGATACAACACTGCTTGTGAAACTACTTGCTAAAACTTCATGAAACTATCGACACAACAGTGTGTGAGAAACTACATGCTTAACATGATGAAAAATAACGATACCTAACTGTCTGAGAATCTACATGCTTATCTTCATGAAAACTAATGATACAACACTGATTGTGTAACTACTTGCTTAACTTCTTGAAACTATCCATAAAACACTGTTTGAGAAACTACATGCTTAATATCATGAAAAGTAATGATACAACACTGTTTGGGAAACTTCTTGATTAACTTCATGAAAATGATCGATTCAACACTGTGTGAGAAACTACATTCTTAACATGATGAAAACTAATAATACCATACTCTCTGAGAATCTACATGCTTAACGTCATGAAAACTAACGATACAACATTGTTTGTGAAATTACGTGCTTAACTACATGAAAACTAACGATACAACACTGTTTGTAACTACTTGCTTAACTACCTATACAACTCTGTTTGAGAAACTGCTTGCTTAATTTCAAGTAAAGTAATGATACAACACTGGTTGTGAAACAACTTGCTTAATATCATGAAAAGTAATGATACAACACTGGTTGTGAAACTACTTGCTTAACTTCATGAAACTATCGATACAACACGGTATGAGAAACTACATGCTTAATTTCATGAAAAGTAACGATACAACACTGGTTGTGAAACTTCTTCCTTAGCTTCATGAAAACTATCGATACAACACTGTTTGAGAAACTGCTTGCTTAATTTCATGAAAAGTAATGATACAACACTGGTTGTGAAACAACTTGCTTAACTTCATAAGAACTATCGATACAATAATGTTTGAGAAACAACATGCTTAACTTGATGAAAACTAATGATACCAAACTGTTTGAGACTCTACATGCTTATGTTCATTAAACTAACGATACAACATTTTTTATGAAACTATGCGCTTAACTTCAAGAAAATTCATATTCCAACACTGGGTGAGAAACTACAAGCTAAATTTCATGAAAACAAACGATACAACACTGGTTGTGAAACTTCTTTCTTAACTTCATGAAACTATCGACACAACACTGTGTGAGAAACTACATGCTTAACATGATGAAAACTAATGATACCAAACTGTCTGAGAATCTACATGCTTATCTTCATGAAAGCTAATGATACAACATTGTTTGTGTAACTACTTGCTTAACTTCATGAAAACTACCTATACAACACTGTTTGAGAAACTGCATGCTTAATTTCATGAGAAGTAATGATACAACCCTTGTTGGGAAACAAATTGCTTAACTTCATGAGAACTATCGATACAATACTGTTTGATAAACCACATGATTAACTTGATGAAAACTAACGATACCAAACTGTTTGAGTCTCTACATGCTTATGTTCATGAAAACTAACGATACAACATTGTTTGTGAAACTAGGCGCTTAACTTCATGAAAAATCACAATACAACACTGTGTGAGAAACTACAAGCTAAACTTCATGAAAACTAACGATACAACACTGTTTGAGAATCTGCTTGGTAAACTTCATGAACCTAACAATATAACACACTGTGAGAAACTACAAGCTTAATTTCATGAAAACTATCGATTCAACACTGTGTGAGTAACTACATGCTTAATTTCATGAAAATTAACGATACAGCACTGTGTGAGAAACTACATGCATAAATTCATGAAAAGTAACGATACAACACTGGTTGTGAAACTACTTGCTTAACTTCATGAAAACTATCGATACAACACTTTGTGAGAAACTACATGCTTAACTTGAGGAAAACTAACCATACCAAACTTTTTGAGAATCTACATGCTTACCTTCATGAAAACTAACGATACAACATTGTCTGTGAAACTACTCGCTTAACTGCATGAAAACTCACGATACAACACTGTGTGAGAAACTACAAGCTAAATTTTATGAAAACTAACGATATAACACTGTGTGAGAATCTGCTTGCTTAACTTCATGAAAACAAACGATACAACACTTTTTGAGAAACCACAAGCTTATCTTTATGAAAACTATCGATACAACACTGTGTGAGAAACTGCATGCTTAACCTGATAAAAACTACCGACACCAAACAGTTTGAGAATCTACATGCTTATCTTCATGAAAAGTAACGATACAACCCTGTGTGAGAAACTACATGCTTACCTACATGAAAATTAACGATACAACACTGGTTGTGAAACTAGTTGCTTAATTTCATGAAAAGTACCTATACAACACTTGTTGTGAAACTACTTGCTTTACTTCATGAGAACTATCGATACAACACTGTTTGAGATACTACATGCTTAGCTCTATGAAAACTGAAGATACCAAACTGATTGAGAATCTATATGCTTATCTTCATGAAAAATAATGATACAGCACTGTGTGACAATCTGCTTGCTTAACTCCCTGAAAACCAAAGACACAACACTGTTTGTGAAACTAATTGCTTAACTTCAGAATACTAACGATACAAGACAGTTTGTGAAATTGAATGCTTAATTTCATGAAAACTAACGGTACAACACTGTGTAAGAATCTGTTTGCTTAACTCTATGAAAACTAACGATACAACACAGTTTGTGAAACTACTTGCTCAACTTCATTAAAACTAACGATACAAGACTGTTTGTGAAACTGTGTGCTTGTTTTCATGAAAACTCACGATACAAAACTGTGTGAGAATCTGCTTGCTTAACTCCATGAAAACTAACTAAACAACACTGTTTGTGAAAGTACTTGCTTATCTTCATGAAAAGTCATGCTCCAACACTATGTGAGAAGCTGCATGCTTAATTTCATGAAAACTAACGATACAACACTGTGTGAGAATCTACATGCATAATTTCATTAAAAGTAACGATACAACACTGTGTGAGAAACTACATGCTTAACTTCATGAAAACTATCGATACAACACTTTGTGAGAAACTGCATTCTTAATTTCATGAAAACTAACGATACAACACTGTTTGAGAAACTACAAGCTTATCTTTATGAAAACTATCGATACAACATTGTGTGAGAAACTGCTTGCTTAACCTGATGAAAACTACCGACACCAAACACTTTGAGAATCTACATGCTTATCTTCAAGAAAAGAAACGATACAACACTGTGTGAGAAACTACGTGCTTTATTTCATGAAAACTAACGATACAACACTGTGTGAGAAACTACATGCATAATTTCATGAAAAGTAACGAAACAACACTGGTTGTGAAACTACTTGCTTAACTTCATGAAAACTATCGATACAACACTTTGTGAGAAACTACATGCTTAATTTCATGAAAACTAACGATACAACACTGTGTGAGACACTACATGCATAATTTCATGAAAAGTAACGATACAACACTGGTTGTGAAACTACCTACTTAACTTCATGAAAACTATAGATACGACACTATGTGAGAAACTACATGCTTAATTTCATGAAAACTAACGATACACCACTGTGTGAGAAACTACATGCATAATTTCATGAAAAGTAACGATACAACACTGTGTGAGAAAGTATAAGCTAAACTTCAGGAACTAACGATATAACACTGTGTGAGAATCTGCTTGCTTAAGTTCATGGAAACAAACGATACAACACTGTTTGAGAAACTACAAGCTTATCTTTATGAAAACTATGGATACAACCCTGTGTGAGAAACTGCATGCTTTACATGATGAAAAATACCGACACCAAACAGTTTGAGAATCTACATGCTTATCTTCATGAAAAGTAATGATACAACACTGTGTGAGAAACTACATGCATAATTTCATGAAAAGGAACGATACAACACTGGTTGTGAAACTACTTGCTTAACTTCATGAAAACTATCGATACAACACTTTGTGAGAAACTGCATGCTTAATTTCATGAAAACTAACGATACAACACTGTGTGAGAAACTACATGCATAATTTCATTAAAAGTAACGATACAACACTGGTTGTGAAACTACTTGCTTAACTTCATGAAAACTATCGATACGACACTTTGTGAGAAACTACATGCTTAATTTCATGAAAACTAACGATACACCACTGTGTGAGAAACTACATGCATAATTTCATGAAAAGTAACGATACAACACTGTGTGAGAAACTACATGCATAATTTCATGAAAAGTAATGATACAACTCTGGTTGTGAAACTACTTGCTTAACTTCATGAAAACTATCGATACAACACTTTGTGAGAAACTACATGCTTAATTTCATGAAAACTAACGATACAACACTGTGTGAGACACTACATGCATAATTTCATGAAAAGTAACGGTACAACACTGGTTGTAAAACTACTTGCTTAACTTCATGAAAACTATCGATACGACACTTTGTGAGAAACTACATGCTTAATTTCATGAAAACTAACGATACAACACTGTGTGAGAAACTACATGCATAATTTCATTAAAAGTAACGAAACAACACTGGTTTTAAAACTACTTGCTTAACTTCATGAAAACTATCGATACGACACTTTGTGAGAAACTACATGCTTAATTTCATGAAAACTAACGATACAACACTGTGTGAGAAACTACATGCATAATTTCATGAAAAGTAACGATACAACACTGGTTGTGAAACTACTTGCATAACTTCATGAAAACTATCAATACAACACTTTGTGAGAAACTACATGCTTAATTTCATGAAAAGTAACGATACAACACTGGTTGTGAAACTACTTGCTTAACTTCATGAAAACTATCGATACAACACATTGTGAGAAATTACATGCTTAATTTCATGAAAAATAACGATACAAAACTGTGTGAGAAACTACATGCATAATTTCATGAAAGTAACGATACAACACTGGTTGTGAAACTACTTGCATAACTTCATGAAAACTAACGATAAAACACTGTGTGAGAAACTACATGCATAATTTCATGAAAAGTAACGATACAACACTGGTTGTGAAACTACTTGCTTAACTTCATGAAAACTATCGATACGACACTTTGTGAGAAACTACATGCTTAACTTGAGGAAAACTAACCATACCAAACTTTTTGAGAATCTACATGCTTACCTTCATGAAAACTAACGATACAACATTGTCTGTGAAACTACTCGCTTAACTGCATGAAAACTCACGATACAACACTGTGTGAGAAACTACAAGCTAAATTTTATGAAAACTAACGATATAACACTGTGTGAGAATCTGCTTGCTTAACTTCATGAAAACAAACGATACAACACTTTTTGAGAAACCACAAGCTTATCTTTATGAAAACTATCGATACAACACTGTGTGAGAAACTGCATGCTTAACCTGATAAAAACTACCGACACCAAACAGTTTGAGAATCTACATGCTTATCTTCATGAAAAGTAACGATACAACCCTGTGTGAGAAACTACATGCTTACCTACATGAAAATTAACGATACAACACTGGTTGTGAAACTAGTTGCTTAATTTCATGAAAAGTACCTATACAACACTTGTTGTGAAACTACTTGCTTTACTTCATGAGAACTATCGATACAACACTGTTTGAGATACTACATGCTTAGCTCTATGAAAACTGAAGATACCAAACTGATTGAGAATCTATATGCTTATCTTCATGAAAAATAATGATACAGCACTGTGTGACAATCTGCTTGCTTAACTCCCTGAAAACCAAAGACACAACACTGTTTGTGAAACTAATTGCTTAACTTCAGAATACTAACGATACAAGACAGTTTGTGAAATTGAATGCTTAATTTCATGAAAACTAACGGTACAACACTGTGTAAGAATCTGTTTGCTTAACTCTATGAAAACTAACGATACAACACAGTTTGTGAAACTACTTGCTCAACTTCATTAAAACTAACGATACAAGACTGTTTGTGAAACTGTGTGCTTGTTTTCATGAAAACTCACGATACAAAACTGTGTGAGAATCTGCTTGCTTAACTCCATGAAAACTAACTAAACAACACTGTTTGTGAAAGTACTTGCTTATCTTCATGAAAAGTCATGCTCCAACACTATGTGAGAAGCTGCATGCTTAATTTCATGAAAACTAACGATACAACACTGTGTGAGAATCTACATGCATAATTTCATTAAAAGTAACGATACAACACTGTGTGAGAAACTACATGCTTAACTTCATGAAAACTATCGATACAACACTTTGTGAGAAACTGCATTCTTAATTTCATGAAAACTAACGATACAACACTGTTTGAGAAACTACAAGCTTATCTTTATGAAAACTATCGATACAACATTGTGTGAGAAACTGCTTGCTTAACCTGATGAAAACTACCGACACCAAACACTTTGAGAATCTACATGCTTATCTTCAAGAAAAGAAACGATACAACACTGTGTGAGAAACTACGTGCTTTATTTCATGAAAACTAACGATACAACACTGTGTGAGAAACTACATGCATAATTTCATGAAAAGTAACGAAACAACACTGGTTGTGAAACTACTTGCTTAACTTCATGAAAACTATCGATACAACACTTTGTGAGAAACTACATGCTTAATTTCATGAAAACTAACGATACAACACTGTGTGAGACACTACATGCATAATTTCATGAAAAGTAACGATACAACACTGGTTGTGAAACTACCTACTTAACTTCATGAAAACTATAGATACGACACTATGTGAGAAACTACATGCTTAATTTCATGAAAACTAACGATACACCACTGTGTGAGAAACTACATGCATAATTTCATGAAAAGTAACGATACAACACTGTGTGAGAAAGTATAAGCTAAACTTCAGGAACTAACGATATAACACTGTGTGAGAATCTGCTTGCTTAAGTTCATGGAAACAAACGATACAACACTGTTTGAGAAACTACAAGCTTATCTTTATGAAAACTATGGATACAACCCTGTGTGAGAAACTGCATGCTTTACATGATGAAAAATACCGACACCAAACAGTTTGAGAATCTACATGCTTATCTTCATGAAAAGTAATGATACAACACTGTGTGAGAAACTACATGCATAATTTCATGAAAAGGAACGATACAACACTGGTTGTGAAACTACTTGCTTAACTTCATGAAAACTATCGATACAACACTTTGTGAG
This sequence comes from Mesocricetus auratus, assembly GCF_017639785.1. Taxonomy (NCBI): domain Eukaryota; kingdom Metazoa; phylum Chordata; class Mammalia; order Rodentia; family Cricetidae; genus Mesocricetus; species Mesocricetus auratus. The sequence continues at coordinate 27,730 of NW_024430860.1, forward strand.
AAACTGCATGCTTAATTTCATGAAAACTAACGATACAACACTGTGTGAGAAACTACATGCATAATTTCATTAAAAGTAACGATACAACACTGGTTGTGAAACTACTTGCTTAACTTCATGAAAACTATCGATACGACACTTTGTGAGAAACTACATGCTTAATTTCATGAAAACTAACGATACACCACTGTGTGAGAAACTACATGCATAATTTCATGAAAAGTAACGATACAACACTGTGTGAGAAACTACATGCATAATTTCATGAAAAGTAATGATACAACTCTGGTTGTGAAACTACTTGCTTAACTTCATGAAAACTATCGATACAACACTTTGTGAGAAACTACATGCTTAATTTCATGAAAACTAACGATACAACACTGTGTGAGACACTACATGCATAATTTCATGAAAAGTAACGGTACAACACTGGTTGTAAAACTACTTGCTTAACTTCATGAAAACTATCGATACGACACTTTGTGAGAAACTACATGCTTAATTTCATGAAAACTAACGATACAACACTGTGTGAGAAACTACATGCATAATTTCATTAAAAGTAACGAAACAACACTGGTTTTAAAACTACTTGCTTAACTTCATGAAAACTATCGATACGACACTTTGTGAGAAACTACATGCTTAATTTCATGAAAACTAACGATACAACACTGTGTGAGAAACTACATGCATAATTTCATGAAAAGTAACGATACAACACTGGTTGTGAAACTACTTGCATAACTTCATGAAAACTATCAATACAACACTTTGTGAGAAACTACATGCTTAATTTCATGAAAAGTAACGATACAACACTGGTTGTGAAACTACTTGCTTAACTTCATGAAAACTATCGATACAACACATTGTGAGAAATTACATGCTTAATTTCATGAAAAATAACGATACAAAACTGTGTGAGAAACTACATGCATAATTTCATGAAAGTAACGATACAACACTGGTTGTGAAACTACTTGCATAACTTCATGAAAACTAACGATAAAACACTGTGTGAGAAACTACATGCATAATTTCATGAAAAGTAACGATACAACACTGGTTGTGAAACTACTTGCTTAACTTCATGAAAACTATCGATACGACACTTTGTGAGAAACTACATGCTTAATTTCATGAAAACTAACGATACACCACTGTGTGAGAAACTACATGCATAATTTCATGAAAAGTAACGATACAACACTGTGTGAGAAACTACATGCATAATTTCATGAAAAGTAATGATACAACTCTGGTTGTGAAACTACTTGCTTAACTTCATGAAAACTAACAATACAACACTTTGTGAGAAACTACATGCTTAATTTCATGAAAACTAACGATACAACACTGTGTGAGACACTACATGCATAATTTGATGAAAAGTAACGATACAACACTGGTTGTGAAACTACCTACTTAACTTCATGAAAACTATAGATACGACACTATGTGAGAAACTGCATGCTTAATTTCATGAAAACTAACGATACACCACTGTGTGAGAAACTACATGCATAATTTCATGAAAAGTAACGATACAACACTGTGTGAGAATGTATACGCTAAACTTCAGGAAAACTAACGATATAACACTGTGTGAGAATCTGCTTGCTTAAGTTCATGGAAACAAACGATACAACACTGTTTGAGAAACTACAAGCTTATCTTTATGAAAACTATGGATACAACCCTGTGTGAGAAACTGCATGCTTTACATGATGAAAAATACCGACACCAAACAGTTTGAGAATCTACATACTTATCTTCATGAAAAGTAATGATACAACACTGTGTGTGAAACTACATGCATAATTTCATGAAAAGTAACGATACAACACTGGTTGTAAAACTACTTGCTTAACTTCATGAAAACTATTGATACAAAACTTTGTGAGAAACTGCATGCTTAATTTCATGAAAACTAACGATACAACACTGTGTGAGAAACTACATGCATAATTTCATTAAAAGTAACGATACAACACTGGTTGTGAAACTACTTGCTTAACTTCATGAAAACTATCGATACGACACTTTGTGAGAAACTACATGCTTAATTTCATGAAAACTAACGATACACCACTGTGTGAGAAACTACATGCATAATTTCATGAAAAGTAACGATACGACACTGTGTGAGAAACTACATGCATAATTTCATGAAAAGTAATGATACAACTCTGGTTGTGAAACTACTTGCTTAACTTCATGAAAACTATCGATACAACACTTTGTGAGAAACTACATGCTTAATTTCATGAAAATTAACGATACAACACTGTGTGAGACACTACATGCATAATTTCATGAAAAGTAACGATACAACACTGGTTGAGAAACTACCTACTTAACATCATGAAAACTATAGATACGACACTATGTGAGAAACTGCATGCTTAATTTCATGAAAACTAATGATACACCACTGTGTGAGAAACTACATGCATAATTTCATGAAAAGTAACGATACAACACTGTGTGAGAAAGTATAAGCTCAACTTCAGGAAAACTAACGATATAACACTGTGTGAGAATCTGCTTGCTTAAATTCATGAAAACAAACGATACAACACTGTTTGAGAAACTACAAGCTTATCTTTATGAAAACTATGGATACAACACTGTGTGAGAAACTGCATGCTTAACCTGATGAAAACTACTGACACCAAACAGTTTGAGAATCTACATGCTTATCTTCATGAAAAGTAATGATACAACACTGTGTGAGAAACTACATGCTTAATTTCATGAAAACTAACGATACAACACTGTGTGAGAAACTACATGCATAATTTCATGAAAAGTAACGATACAACACTGGTTGTGAAACTACTTGCTTAACTTCATGAAAACTATCGATACAACACTGTGTGAGAAACTGCATGCTTAATTTCATGAAAATTAACGATACAACACTGTGTGAGAAACTACATGCATAATTTCATTAAAAGTAACGATACAACACTGGTTGTGAAACTACTTGCTTAACTTCATGAAAACTATCGATACAACACTTTGTGAGAAACTACATGCTTAATTTCATGAAAACTAACGATACAACACTGTGTGAGAAACTACATGCATAATTTCATGAAAAGTAATGATACAACACTGGTTGTGAAACTACTTGCTTAACTTCATGAAAATTATCGATACAACACTTTGTGAGAAACTACATCCTTAACTTGATGAAAACTAACGATACCAAACTTTTTGAGAATCTGCATGCTTACCTTCATGAAAACTAACGATACAACATTGTTTGTGAAACTCCTCGGTTAACTCCATGAAAACTCACGATACAACACTGTGTGAGAAACTATAAGCTAAACTTCATGAAAACTAACGATATAACACTGTGTGAATCTGCTTTCTTAACTTCATGAAAACAAACGATATAACACTGTGAGAAACTACATGCATAATTTCATGAAAAGTAACGATACAACACTGGTTGTGAAACTACTTGCATAACTTCATGAAAACTATCGATACAACACCTTCCCGGAAACTACATGCTTAATTTCATGAAAACTAACGATACAACACTGTGTGAGAAACTACATGCATAATTTCATGAAAACTAACGATACAAAACTGTCTGAGAAACTACATGCATAATTTCATGAAAAGTAACGATACAACACTGGTTGTGAAACTACTTGCATAACTTCATGAAAACTATCGATACAACACTTTGTGAGAAACTACATGCATAATTTCATGAAAAGTAACGATACAACACTGGTTGTGAAACTACTTGCATAACTTCATGAAAACTATCGATACAACACTTTGTGAGAAACTACATGCTTAATTTCATGAAAACTAACGATACAACACTGTGTGAGAAACTACATGCATAATTTCATGAAAAGTAACGATACACCACTGTGTGAGAAACTACATGCATAATTTCATGAAAAGTAACGATAGAACACTGGTTGTGAAACTACTTGCATAACTTCATGAAAACTATCGATACAATACTGTGTGAGAAACTACTTGCTTAATTTCAAGAAAACTAATGATACAACACTGAGTGAGAAACTACATGCATAATTTCATGAAAAGTAAAGATACAACACTGGTTGTGAAACTACTTGCTTAACTTCATGAAAACTAATCGATACAACACTGTGTGAGAAACTACTTGCTTAATTTCATGAAAACTAACGATACAACACTGTGTGAGAAACTACATGCATAATTTCATGAAAAGTAACGATACAACACTGGTTGTGAAACTACTTGCATAACTTCATGAAAACTAACGATACAACACTGTGTGAGAAACTACATGCTTAATTTCATGAAAACTAACGATACAACACTGTTTGAGAAACTACATGCTTAATCTTCATGAAAAGTAACGATACAACACTGTGTGAGAAACTACATGCTTAATTTCATGAAAACTAACGATACAACACTGTGTGAGAAACTACATGCATAATTTCATGAAAAGTAACGAAACAACACTGTGTGAGAAACTACATGCATAATTTCATGAAAAGTAATGATACAACACTGGTTGTGAAACTACTTGCTTAACTTCATGAAAACTATCGATACAACACTTTGTGAGAAACTACATGCTTAACTTGATGAATACTAACGATACCAATCTTTTTGAGAATCTACATGCTTATCTTCATGAAAACTAACGATACAACATTGTTTGTGAAACTACTCGCTTAACTCCATGAAAACTCACGATACAACACTGTGTGAGAAACTATAAGCTAAACTTCATGAAAACTAACGATATAACACTGTGTGAGAATCTGCTTGCTTAACTTCATGAAAACAAACGATACAACACTGTTTGAGAAACTACAAGCTTATCTTTATGAAAACTATCGATACAACACTGTGTGAGAAACTGCATGCTTAACCTGATGAAAACTACCGACACCAAACAGTTTGAGAATCTACATGCCTATCTTCATGAAAAGTAGCGATAAAACACTGTGTGAGAAACTACATGCTTAATTTCATGAAAACTAACGATACAACACTGTGTGAGAAACTACATGCATAATTTCATGAAAAGCAATGATACAACACTGGTTGTGAAACTACTTGCTTAACTTCATGAAAACTATCGATACAACACTGTGTGAGAAACTACATGCTTAATTTCATGAAAACTAACGATACAACACTGTGTGAGAAACTACATGCATAATTTCATTGAAAGTAACAATACAACACTGGTTGTGAAACTACATGCTTAACTTCATGAAAACTATTGATACAACACTTTGTGAGAAACTGCATGCTTAACTTGATGAAAACTAACGATACCAATCTTTTTGAGAATCTACATGCTTATCTTCATGAAAACTAACGATACAACATTGTTTGTGAAACTACTCGCTTAACTCCATGAAACCTCACGATACAACACTGTGTGAGAAACTATAAGCTAAACTTCATGAAAACTAACGATATAACACTGTGTGAGAATCTGCTTGCTTAACTTCATGAAAACAAACGATACAACACTGTTTGAGAAACTACAAGCTTATCTTTATGAAAACTATCGATACAACACTGTGTGAGAAACTGCATGCTTAACTTGATGAAAACTACCGACACCAAACAGTTTGAGAATCTACATGCTTATCTTCATGAAAAGTAACGATACAACACTGTGTGAGAAACTACATGCTTAATTTCATGAAAACTAACGATACAACACTGTGTGAGAAACTACATGCATAATTTCATGAAAAGTAACGAAACAACACTGGTTGTGAAACTACTTGCTTAACTTCATGAAAACTAACGATACAACACTGTGTGAGAAACTACATGCTTAATTTCATGAAAACTAACGATACAACACTGTGTGAGAAACTACATGCATAATTTCATGAAAAGTAACGATACAACACTGGTTGTGAAACTACTTGCTTAACTTCATGAAAACTAACGATACAACACTGTGTGAGAAACTATATGCATAATTTCATGAAAAGCAATGATACAACACTGGTTGTGAAACTACTTGCTTAATTCATGAAAACTATCGATACAACACTGTGTGAGAAACTACATGCTTAATTTCATGAAAACTAACGATACCAACACTGTTTGAGAATCTACATGCTTAATCTTCATGAAAACTAACGATACAACACTGTGTGAGAAACTACATGCTTAATTTCATGAAAACTAACGATACAACACTGTGTGAGAAACTACATGCATAATTTCATGAAAAGTAACGATACAACACTGGTTGTGAAACTACTTGCTTAACTTCATGAAAACTAACGATACAACACTGTGTGAGAAACTACATGCATAATTTCATGAAAAGTAACGATACAACACTGGTTGTGAAACTACTTGCTTAACTTCATGAAAACTAACGATACAACACTGTGTGAGAAACTACATGCTTAATTTCATGAAAACTAACGATACAACACTGTGTGAGAAACTACATGCATAATTTCATGAAAAGTAACGATACAACACTGGTTGTGAAACTACTTGCTTAACTTCATGAAAACTAACGATACAACACTGTGTGAGAAACTACATGCTTAATTTCATGAAAACTAACGATACAACACTGTGTGAGAAACTACATGCATAATTTCATGAAAAGTAACGATACAACACTGGTTGTGAAACTACTTGCTTAACTTCATGAAAACTATCGATACAACACTTTGTGAGAAACTACATGCTTAACTTGATGAATACTAACGATACCAATCTTTTTGAGAATCTACATGCTTATCTTCATGAAAACTAACGATACAACATTGTTTGTGAAACTACTCGCTTACCTCCATGAAAACTCACGATACAACACTGTGTGAGAAACTATCAGCTGAACTTCATGAAAACTAACGATATAACACTGTGTGAGAATCTGCTTGCTTAACTTCATGAAAACAAACGATACAACACTGTTTGAGAAACTACAAGCTTATCTTTATGAAAACTATCGATACAACACTGTGTGAGAAACTGCATTCTTAACCTGATGAAAACTACCGACACCAAACAGTTTGAGAATCTACATGCCTATCTTCATGAAAAGTAGCGATACAACACTGTGTGAGAAACTACATGCTTAATTTCATGAAAACTAACGATACAACACTGTGTGAGAAACTACATGCATAATTTCATGAAAAGTAATGATACAACACTGGTTGTGAAACTACTTGCTTAACTTCATGAAAACTATCGATACAACACTGTGTGAGAAACTACATGCTTAATTTCATGAAAACTAACGATACAACACTGTGTGAGAAACTACATGCATAATTTCATGAAAAGTAACGATACAACACTGGTTGTGAAACTACTTGCTTAACTTCATGAAAACTAACGATACAACACTGTGTGAGAAACTACATGCTTAATTTCATGAAAACTAACGATACAACACTGTGTGAGAAACTACATGCATAATTTCATGAAAAGTAACGATACAACACTGGTTGTGAAACTACTTGCTTAACTTCATGAAAACTATCGATACAACACTTTGTGAGAAACTACATGCTTAACTTGATGAATACTAACGATACCAATCTTTTTGAGAATCTACATGCTTATCTTCATGAAAACTAACGATACAACATTGTTTGTGAAACTACTCGCTTACCTCCATGAAAACTCACGATACAACACTGTGTGAGAAACTATAAGCTAAACTTCATGAAAACTAACGATATAACACTGTGTGAGAATCTGCTTGCTTAACTTCATGAAAACAAACGATACAACACTGTTTGAGAAACTACAAGCTTATCTTTATGAAAACTATCGATACAACACTGTGTGAGAAACTGCATTCTTAACCTGATGAAAACTACCGACACCAAACAGTTTGAGAATCTACATGCCTATCTTCATGAAAAGTAACGATACAACACTGTGTGAGAAACTACATGCTTAATTTCATGAAAACTAACGATACAACACTGTGTGAGAAACTACATGCATAATTTCATGAAAAGTAACGAAACAACACTGGTTGTGAAACTACTTGCTTAACTTCATGAAAACTATCGATACAACACTGTGTGAGAAACTACATGCTTAATTTCATGAAAACTAACGATACAACACTGTGTGAGAAACTACATGCATAATTTCATGAAAAGTAACGATACAACACTGGTTGTGAAACTACTTGCTTAACTTCATGAAAACTATCGATACAACACTGTGTGAGAAACTACATGCTTAACTTGATGAATACTAACGATACCAATACTGTTTGAGAATCTACATGCTTATCTTCATGAAAACTAACGATACAACATTGTTTGTGAAACTACTCGCTTAACTCCATGAAAACTCACGATACAACACTGTGTGAGAAACTATAAGCTAAACTTCATGAAAACTAACGATATAACACTGTGTGAGAATCTGCTTGCTTAACTTCATGAAAACAAACGATACAACACTGTTTGAGAAACTACAAGCTTATCTTTATGAAAACTATCGATACAACACTGTGTGAGAAACTGCATGCTTAACCTGATGAAAACTACCGACACCAAACAGTTTGAGAATCTACATGCTTATCTTCATGAAAAGTAACGATACAACACTGTGTGAGAAACTACATGCTTAATTTCATGAAAACTAACGATACAACACTGTGTGAGAAACTACATGCATAATTTCATGAAAAGTAACGATACAACACTGGTTGTGAAACTACTTGCTTAACTTCATGAAAACTATCGATACAACACTGTGTGAGAAACTACATGCTTAATTTCATGAAAACTAACGATACAACACTGTGTGAGAAACTACATGCTTAATTTCATGAAAACTAACGATACAACACTGTGTGAGAAACTACATGCATAATTTCATGAAAAGTAATGATACAACACTGGTTGTGAAACTACTTGCTTAACTTCATGAAAACTATCGATACAACACTTTGTGAGAAACTACATGCTTAACTTGATGAAAACTAACGATACCAAACTTTTTGAGAATCTACATGCTTATCTTCATGAAAACTAACGATACAACATTGTTTGTGAAACTACTCGCTTAACTCCATGAAAACTCACGATACAACACTGTGTGAGAAACTATAAGCTGAACTTCATGAAAACTAACGATATAACACTGTGTGAGAATCTGCTTGTTTAACTTCATGAAAACAAACGATACAACACTGTTTGAGAAACTACAAGCTTATCTTTATGAACACTATCGATACAACACTGTGTGAGAAACTGCATGCTTAACCTGATGAAAACTACTGACACCAAACAGTTTGAGAATCTACATGCTTATCTTCATGAAAAGTAACGATACAACACTGTGTGAGAAACTACATGCTTAATTTCATGAAAACTAACGATACAACACTGTGTGAGAAACTACATGCATAATTTCATGAAAAGTAACGAAACAACACTGGTTGTGAAACTACTTGCTTAACTTCATGAAAACTATCGATACAACACTGTGTGAGAAACTACATGCTTAATTTCATGAAAACTAACGATACAACACTGTGTGAGAAACTACATGCATAATTTCATGAAAAGTAACGATACAACACTGGTTGTGAAACTACTTGCTTAACTTCATGAAAACTATCGATACAACACTGTGTGAGAAACTACATGCTTAACTTGATGAAAACTAACGATACCAACACTGTTTGAGAATCTACATGCTTATCTTCATGAAAACTAACGATACAACATTGTTTGTGAAACTACTCGCTTACCTCCATGAAAACTCACGATACAACACTGTGTGAGAAACTATCAGCTGAACTTCATGAAAACTAACGATATAACACTGTGTGAGAATCTGCTTGCTTAACTTCATGAAAACAAACGATACAACACTGTTTGAGAAACTACAAGCTTATCTTTATGAAAACTATCGATACAACACTGTGTGAGAAACTGCATGCTTAACCTGATGAAAACTACCGACACCAACACAGTTTGAGAATCTACATGCTTATCTTCATGAAAAGTAACGATACAACACTGTGTGAGAAACTACATGCTTAATTTCATGAAAACTAACGATACAACACTGTGTGAGAAACTACATGCATAATTTCATGAAAAGTAACGAAACAACACTGTGTGAGAAACTACATGCATAATTTCATGAAAAGTAATGATACAACACTGGTTGTGAAACTACTTGCTTAACTTCATGAAAACTATCGATACAACACTGTGTGAGAAACTACATGCTTAACTTGATGAAAACTAACGATACCAAACTGTTTGAGAATCTACATGCTTATCTTCATGAAAACTAACGATACAACATTGTTTGTGAAACTACTCGCTTAATTCCATGAAAACTAACGATACAACACTGTGTGAGAAACTATAAGCTAAACTTCATGAAAACTAACGATATAACACTGTGTGAGAATCTGCTTGCTTAACTTCATGAAAACAAACGATACAACACTGTTTGAGAAACTACAAGCTTATCTTTATGAAAACTATCGATACAACACTGTGTGAGAAACTGCATGCTTAACCTGATGAAAACTACCGACACCAAACAGTTTGAGAATCTACATGCTTATCTTCATGAAAAGTAACGATACAACACTGTGTGAGAAACTACATGCTTAATTTCATGAAAACTAACGATACAACACTGTGTGAGAAACTACATGCATAATTTCATGAAAAGTAACGAAACAACACTGGTTGTGAAACTACTTGCTTAACTTCATGAAAACTATCGATACAACACTGTGTGAGAAACTACATGCTTAATTTCATGAAAACTAACGATACAACACTGTGTGAGAAACTACATGCATAATTTCATGAAAAGTAACGATACAACACTGGTTGTGAAACTACTTGCTTAACTTCATGAAAACTATCGATACAACACTTTGTGAGAAACTACATGCTTAACTTGATGAAAACTAACGATACCAATACTGTTTTGAGAATCTACATGCTTATCTTCATGAAAACTAACGATACAACATTGTTTGTGAAACTACTCGCTTAACTCCATGAATCCTCACGATACAACACTGTGTGAGAAACTATAAGCTAAACTTCATGAAAACTAACGATATAACACTGTGTGAGAATCTGCTTGCTTAACTTCATGAAAACAAACGATACAACACTGTTTGAGAAACTACAAGCTTATCTTTATGAAAACTATCGATACAACACTGTGTGAGAAACTGCATGCTTAACCTGATGAAAACTACCGACACCAAACAGTTTGAGAATCTACATGCTTATCTTCATGAAAAGTAACGATACAACACTGTGTGAGAAACTACATGCTTAATTTCATGAAAACTAACGATACAACACTGTGTGAGAAACTACATGCATAATTTCATGAAAAGTAACGATACAACACTGTGTGAGAAACTACATGCATAATTTCATGAAAAGTAATGATACAACACTGGTTGTGAAACTACTTGCTTAACTTCATGAAAACTATCGATACAACACTTTGTGAGAAACTACATGCTTAACTTGATGAAAACTAACGATACCAAACTATTTGAGAATCTACATGCTTACCTTCATGAAAACTAACGATACAACATTGTTTGTGAAACTACTCGCTTAATTCCATGAAAACTGACGATACAACACTGTGTGAGAAACTATAAGCTAAACTTCATGAAAACTAACGATATAACACTGTGTGAGAATCTGCTTGCTTAACTTCATGAAAACAAACGATACAACACTGTTTGAGAAACTACAAGCTTATCTTTATGAAAACTATCGATACAACACTGTGTGAGAAACTGCATGCTTAACCTGATGAAAACTACCGACACCAAACAGTTTGAGAATCTACATGCTTATCTTCATGAAAAGTAACGATACAACACTGTGTGAGAAACTACATGCTTAATTTCATGAAAACTAACGATACAACACTGTGTGAGAAACTACATGCATAATTTCATGAAAAGTAACGAAACAACACTGTTTGTGAAACTACATGCTTAACTTCATGAAAACTATCGATACAACACTGTGTGAGAAACTACATGCTTAATTTCATGAAAACTAACGATACAACACTGTGTGAGAAACTACATGCATAATTTCATGAAAAGTAATGATACAACACTGGTTGTGAAACTACTTGCTTAACTTCATGAAAACTATCGATACAACACTGTGTGAGAAACTACATGCTTAATTTCATCAAAACTAACGATACAACACTGTGTGAGAAACTACATGCATAATTTCATGAAAAGTAACGATACAACACTGGTTGTGAAACTACTTGCTTAACTTCATGAAAACTAACGATACAACACTGTGTGAGAAACTACATGCTTAATTTCATGAAAACTAACGATACAACACTGTGTGAGAAACTACATGCATAATTTCATGAAAAGTAACGATACAACACTGGTTGTGAAACTACATGCTTAACTTCATGAAAACTATCGATACAACACTTTGTGAGAAACTACATGCTTAACTTGATGAATACTAACGATACCAATCTTTTTGAGAATCTACATGCTTATCTTCATGAAAACTAACGATACAACATTGTTTGTGAAACTACTCGCTTAACTCCATGAATCCTCACGATACAACACTGTGTGAGAAACTATAAGCTAAACTTCATGAAAACTAACGATATAACACTGTGTGAGAATCTGCTTGCTTAACTTCATGAAAACAAACGATACAACACTGTTTGAGAAACTACAAGCTTATCTTTATGAAAACTATCGATACAACACTGTGTGAGAAACTGCATTCTTAACCTGATGAAAACTACCGACACCAAACAGTTTGAGAATCTACATGCCTATCTTCATGAAAAGTAACGATACAACACTGTGTGAGAAACTACATGCTTAATTTCATGAAAACTAACGATACAACACTGTGTGAGAAACTACATGCATAATTTCATGAAAAGTAACGAAACAACACTGGTTGTGAAACTACTTGCTTAACTTCATGAAAACTAACGATACAACACTGTGTGAGAAACTACATGCATAATTTCATGAAAAGTAACGATACAACACTGGTTGTGAAACTACTTGCTTAACTTCATGAAAACTAACGATACAACACTGTGTGAGAAACTACATGCTTAATTTCATGAAAACTAACGATACAACACTGTGTGAGAAACTATATGCATAATTTCATGAAAAGCAATGATACAACACTGTGTGAGAAACTACTTGCTTAATTCATGAAAACTATCGATACAACACTGTGTGAGAAACTACATGCTTAATTTCATGAAAACTAACGATACAACACTGTGTGAGAAACTACATGCTTAATTTCATGAAAACTAACGATACAACACTGTGTGAGAAACTACATGCATAATTTCATGAAAAGTAACGATACAACACTGGTTGTGAAACTACTTGCTTAACTTCATGAAAACTAACGATACAACACTGTGTGAGAAACTACATGCTTAATTTCATGAAAACTAACGATACAACACTGTGTGAGAAACTACATGCATAATTTCATGAAAAGTAACGATACAACACTGGTTGTGAAACTACTTGCTTAACTTCATGAAAACTATCGATACAACACTTTGTGAGAAACTACATGCTTAACTTGATGAAAACTAACGATACCAATCTTTTTGAGAATCTACATGCTTATCTTCATGAAAACTAACGATACAACATTGTTTGTGAAACTACTCGCTTAACTCCATGAAACCTCACGATACAACACTGTGTGAGAAACTATAAGCTAAACTTCATGAAAACTAACGATATAACACTGTGTGAGAATCTGCTTGCTTAACTTCATGAAAACAAACGACACAACACTGTTTGAGAAACTACAAGCTTATCTTTATGAAAACTATCGATACAACACTGTGTGAGAAACTGCATGCTTAACCTGATGAAAACTACCGACACCAAACAGTTTGAGAATCTACATGCTTATCTTCATGAAAAGTAACGATACAACACTGTGTGAGAAACTACATGCTTAATTTCATGAAAACTAACGATACAACACTGTGTGAGAAACTACATGCATAATTTCATGAAAAGTAACGATACAACACTGGTTGTGAAACTACTTGCTTAACTTCATGAAAACTATCGATACAACACTGTGTGAGAAACTACATGCTTAATTTCATGAAAACTAACGATACAACACTGTGTGAGAAACTACATGCATAATTTCATGAAAAGTAACGATACAACACTGGTTGTGAAACTACTTGCATAACTTCATGAAAACTATCGATACAACACTGTGTGAGAAACTACATGCTTAATCTCATGAAAACTAACGATACCAACACTGTTTGAGAAACTACATGCTTAATCTTCATGAAAAGTAACGATACAACACTGTGTGAGAAACTACATGCTTAATTTCATGAAAACTAACGATACAACACTGTGTGAGAAACTACATGCATAATTTCATGAAAAGTAACGATACAACACTGTGTGAGAAACTACATGCATAATTTCATGAAAAGTAATGATACAACACTGGTTGTGAAACTACTTGCTTAACTTCATGAAAACTATCGATACAACACTTTGTGAGAAACTACGTGCTTAACTTGATGAATACTAACGAAACCAAGCTATTTGAGAATCTACATGCTTATCTTCATGAAAACTAACGATACAACATTGTTTGTGAAACTACTCGCTTAACTCCATGAATCCTCAGGATAAAACACTGTGTGAGAAACTATAAGGTAAACTTCATGAAAACTAACGATATAACACTGTGTGAGAATCTGCTTGCTTAACTTCATGAAAACAAACGATACAACACTGTTTGAGAAACTACAAGCTTATCTTTATGAAAACTATCGATACAACACTGTGTGAGAAACTGCATGCTTAACCTGATGAAAACTACCGACACCAAACAGTTTGAGAATCTACATGCTTATCTTCATGAAAAGTAACGATACAACACTGTGTGAGAAACTACATGCTTAATTTCATGAAAACTAACGATACAACACTGTGTGAGAAACTACATGCATAATTTCATGAAAACTAACGAAACAACACTGTTTGTGAAACTACATGCTTAACTTCATGAAAACTATCGATACGACACTTTGTGAGAAACTACATGCTTAATTTCATGAAAACTAACGATACAACACTGTGTGAGAAACTACATGCATAATTTCATGAAAAGTAACGATACAACACTGGTTGTGAAACTACTTGCATAACTTCATGAAAACTATCGATACAACACTTTGTGAGAAACTACATGCTTAATTTCATGAAAACTAACGATACAACACTGTGTGAGAAACTACATGCATAATTTCATGAAAAGTAACGATACAACACTGGTTGTGAAACTACTTGCATAACTTCATGAAAACTATCGATACAACACTTTGTGAGAATCTACATGTGCTTAATTTCATGAAAACTAACGATACAACACTGTGTGAGAAACTACATGCATAATTTCATGAAAAGTAACGATACAACACTGTGTGAGAAACTACATGCATAATTTCATGAAAAGTAATGATACAACACTGGTTGTGAAACTACATGCTTAACTTCATGAAAACTATCCATACGACACTTTGTGAGAAACTACATGCTTACCTTGATGAAAACTAACGATACCAAACTTTTTGAGAATCTACATGCTTACCTTCATGAAAACTAACGATACAACATTGTTTGTGAAACTACTCGCTTAACTCCATGAAAACTCACGATACAACACTGTGTGAGAAATTATAAGCTAAACTTCATGAAAACTATCGATATAACACTGTGTGAGAATCTGCATGCTTAACCTGATGAAAACTACCGACACCAAACAGTTTGAGAATCTACATGCTTATCTTCATGAAAAG
The DNA here is from genome assembly GCF_017639785.1 of Mesocricetus auratus. Taxonomy (NCBI): domain Eukaryota; kingdom Metazoa; phylum Chordata; class Mammalia; order Rodentia; family Cricetidae; genus Mesocricetus; species Mesocricetus auratus. The sequence goes on from NW_024430860.1 coordinate 43,639, forward strand.
TAACGATACAACACTGTGTGAGAAACTACATGCTTAATTTCATGAAAACTAACGATACAACACTGTGTGAGAAACTACATGCATAATTTCATGAAAAGTAAAGAAACAACACTGTTTGTGAAACTACTTGCTTAACTTCATGAAAACTATCGATACGACACTTTGTGAGCAACTACATGCTTAATTTCATGAAAACTAACGATACAACACTGTGTGAGAAACTACATGCATAATTTCATTAAAAGTAACGATACAACACTGGTTGTGAAACTACTTGCTTAACTTCATGAAAACTATCGATACAACACTTTGTGAGAAACTGCATGCTTAACTTGATGAAAACTAACGATACCAAACATTTTGAGAATCTACATGCTTATCTTCATGAAAACTAACGATACAACATTGTTTGTGAAACTATTCGCTTAACTCCATGAAACCTCATGATACAACACTGTGTGAGTACTATAAGCTAAACTTCATGAAAACTAACGATATAACACTGTGTGAGAATCTGCTTGCTTAACTTCATGAAAACAAATGACACAACACTGTTTGAGAAACTACAAGCTTATCTTTACGAAAACTATCGATACAACACTTTGTGAGAAACTGCATGCTTAACCTGATGAAAACTACCGACACCAAACAGTTTGAGAATCTACATGCTTATCTTCATGAAAAGTAACGATACAACACTGTGTGAGAAACTACATGCTTAATTTCATGAAAACTAACGATACAACACTGTGTGAGAAACTACATGCATAATTTCATGAAAAGTAACGATACAACACTGGTTGTGAAACTACTTGCTTAACTTCATGAAAACTATCGATACAACACTTTGTGAGAAACTACATGCTTAATTTCATGAAAACTAACGATACAACAAGGTGTGAGAAACTACATGCATAATTTCATGAAAAGTAACGATACAACACTGGTTGTGAAACTACTTGCTTAACTTCATGAAAACTATCGATACAACACTTTGTGAGAAACTACATGCTTAACTTGAGGAAAACTAACGATACCAAACTATTTGAGAATCTACATGCTAACCTTCATGAAAACTAACGATACAACATTGTTTGTGAAACTACTCGCTTAACTCCATGAAAACTCACGATACAACACTGTGTGAGAAACTATAAGCTAAACTTCATGAAAACTAACGATATAACACTGTGTGAGAATCTGTATGCTTAACTTCATGAAAACCCACGATACAACACTGTTTGAGAAACTACAAGCTTATCTTTATGAAAACTATCGATACAACACTGTGTGAGAACTGCATGAATAACTTAATGAAAACTACCGACACCAAACAGTTTGAGAATCTACATGCTTATCTTCATGAATAGTAACAATACAACACTGTGTGAGAAACTACATGCTTAATTTCATGAAAACTAACGATACAACACTGTGTGAGAAACTAAATGCATAATTTCATGAAAAGTAACGATACAACACTGGTTGTGAAACTACTTGCTTAACTTCATGAAAACTATCGATACAACACTGTGTGAGAAACTACATGCTTAATTTCATGAAAACTAACGATACAACACTGTGTGAGAAACTACATGCATAATTTCATGAAAAGTAACGATACAACACTGGTTGTGTAACTATTTGCATAACTTCATGAAAACTATCGATTCAACACATTGTGAGAAACTACATGCTTAATTTCATGAAAACTATCGATACAACACTATGTGAGAAAGTACATGCTTAACTTGATGAAAACTAATGATACCAAACTTTTTGAGAATCTATATGCTTACCTTCATGAAAACTAACGATAAAACATTGTTTGTGAAACTACTCGCTTAACTCCATGAAAACTCTCGATACAACACTGTGTGAGAAATTATAAGCTAAACTTCATGAAAACTAACGATATAACACTGTGTGAGAATCTGCTTGCTTAACTTCATGAAAACAAACGATTCAACACTGTTTGAGAAACTACAAGCTTATCTTTATGAAAACTATGGATACAACACTGTGTGAGAAACTGCATGCTTAACTTGATGAAAATTACCGACACCAAACAGTTTGAGAATCTACATGCTTATCTTCATGAAAAGTAACGATACAACACTGTGTGAGAAATACATGCTTAATTTCATGAAAATTAACGATACAACACTGTGTGAGAAACTACATGCATAATTTCATGAAAACTAACGAAACAACACTGGTTGTGAAACTACTTGCTTAACTTCATGAAAACTATAGATACAACACTGTGTGAGAAACTACATGCATAATTTCATGAAAAGTAACGATACAACACTGTGTGAGAAACTACATGCTTAATTTCATGAAAAGTAATGATACAACACTGGTTGTGAAACTACTTGCTTAACTTCATGAAAACTATCGATACAAAACTTTGTGAGAAACTGCATGCTTAACTTGATGAAAACTAACGATACCAATCTTTTTGAGAATCTACATGCTTATCTTCATGAAAACTAACGATACAACATTGTTTGTGAATCTGCTCGCATAACTCCAGGAAACCTCATGATACAACACTGTGTGAGAAACTATAAGCTAAACTTCATGAAAACTAACGATATAACACTGTGTGAGAATCTGCTTGCTTAACTTCATGAAAACAAACGACACAACACTGTTTGAGAAACTACATGCTTAACTTCATGAAAACTAACGATACTACACTGTGTGAGAAACTACATGCATAATTTCATGAAAAGTAATGATACAACACTGGTTGTGAAACTACTTGCTTAACTTCATGAAAGCTATCGATACAACACTTTGTGAGAAACTACATGCTTAACTTGATGAAAACTAACGATACCAAACTATTTGAGAATAAACATGCTAACCTTCATGAAAACTAACGATACAACATAGTTTGTGAAACGACTCGCTTAACTCCATGAAAACTCACGATACAACACTGTGTGAGAAACTATAAGCTAAACTTCATGAAAACTAACGATATAACACTGTGTGAGAATCTGTTTGCTTAACTTCATGAAAACAAATGATACAACACTGTTTGAGAAACTACAAGCTTATCTTTATGAAAACTATCGATACAACACTGTGTGAGAAACTGCATGCTACCTGATGAAAACTACCGACACCAAACAGTTTGAGAATCTACATGCTTATCTTCATGAAAAGTAACGATACAACACTGTGTGAGAAACTACATGCTTAATTTCATGAAAACTAATGATACAACACTGTGTGAGAAACTACATGCATAATTTCATGAAAAGTAACGATACAACACTGTGTGAGAAACTACATGCATAATTTCATGAAAAGTAATGATACAACACTGGTTGTGAAACTACTTGCTTAACTTCATGAAAACTATCGATACAACACTTTGTGAGAAACTACATGCTTAATTTGATGAAAACTAACGATACCAAACTTTTTGAGAATCTACATGCTTACCTTCATGAAAACTAATGATACAACATTGTTTGTGAAACTACACGCTTAACTCCATGAAAACTCACGATACAACACTGTGTGAGAAACTATAAGCTAAACTTCATGAAAACTAACGATATAACACTGTGTGAGAATCTGCTTGCTTAACTTCATGAAAACAAGATACAACACTGTTTGAGAAACTACAAGCTTATCTTTATGAAAACTATCGATACAACACTGTGTGAGAACTGCATGCTTAACTTGATGAAAACTACCGACAACAAACAGTTTGAGAATCTACATGCTTATCTTCATGAAAAGTAACGATACAACACTGTGTGAGAAATACATGCTTAATTTCATGAAAACTAACGATACAACACTGTGTGAGAAACTACATGCATAATTTCATGAAAACTAACGAAACAACACTGGTTGTGAAACTACTTGCTTAACTTCATGAAAACTATAGATACAACACTGTGTGAGAAACTACATGCATAATTTCATGAAAAGTAACGAAACAACACTGGTTGTGAAACTACTTGCTTAACTTCATGAAAACTATCGATACAACACTTTGTGAGAAACTACATGCTTAATTTCATGAAAAATAACGATACAACACTGTGTGAGAAACTACATGCATAATTTCATGAAAAGTAACGATACAACACTGGTTGTGAAACTACTTGCTTAACTTCATGAAAACTATCGATACAACACTTTGTGAGAAACTACATGCTTAATTTCATGAAAACTAACGATACAACACTGTGTGAGAAACTACATGCATAATTTCATGAAAAGTAACGATACAACACTGGTTGTGAAACTACTTGCATAACTTCATGAAAACTATCGATACAACACTTTGTGAGAAACTACATGCTTCATTTCATGAAAAGTAATGATACAACACTGGTTGTGAAACTACTTGCTTAACTTCATGAAAACTATCGATACAACACTTTGTGAGAAACTACATGCTTAACTTGATGAAAACTAACGATACCAAACTTTTTGAGAATCTACATGCTTACCTTCATGAAAACTAACGATACAACATTGTTTGTGAAACTACTCGCTTAACTCCATGAAAACTCACGATACAACACTGTGTGAGAAACTATAAGCTAAACTTCATGAAAACTAACGATATAACACTGTGTGAGAATCTGCTTGCTTAACTTCATGAAAACAAACGATACAACACTGTTTGAGAAACTACAAGCTTATCTTTATGAAAATTATGGATACAACACTGTGTGAGAACTGCATGCTTAACTTGATGAAAACTACCGACACCAAACAGTTTGAGAATCTACATGCTTATCTTCATGAAAAGTAACGATACAACACTGTGTGAGAAATACATGCTTAATTTCATGAAAACTAACGATACAACACTGTGTGAGAAACTACATGCATAATTTCATGAAAAGTAACGAAACAACACTGGTTGTGAAACTACTTGCTTAACTTCATGAAAACTATAGATACTACACTGTGTGAGAAACTACATGCTTATTTTCATGAAAAATAACGATACAACACTCTGTGAGAAACTACAAACATAATTTCATGAAAAGTAACAATACAACACTGGTTGTGAAACTAGTTGCTTAACTTCATGAAAACTATCGATACAACACTTTGTGAGAAACTACATGCTTAATTTCATGAAAACTGACGATACAACACTGTGTGAGAAACTACATGCATAATTTCATGAAAAGTAACGATACAACACTGGTTGTGAAACTACTTGCTTAACTTCATGAAAACTATCGATACAACACTTTGTGAGAAACTACATGCTTAATTTCATGAACACTAACCATACAACACTGTGTGAGAAACTACATGCATACTTTCATTAAAAGTAACGATACAACACTGGTTGTGAAACTACTTGCTTAACTTCATGAAAACTATCGATACAACACTTTGTGAGAAACTACATGCTTAATTTCATGAAAACTAACGATACACCACTGTGTGAGAAACTACATGCATAATTTCATGAAAAGTAACGATACAACACTGTGTGAGAAATTATAAGCTAAACTTCAGGAAAACTAACGATATAACACTGTGTGAGAATCTGCTTGCTTAACTTCATGAAAACAAACGATACAACACTGTTTGAGAAACTACAAGCTTATCTTTATGAAAACTATGGATACAACACTGTGTGAGAACTCCATGCTTAACTTGATGAAAACTACTGACACCAAACAGTTTGAGAATCTACATGCTTATCTTCATGAGAAGAAACGATACAACACTGTGTGAGAAACTACTTGCTTAATTTCATGAAAAGTAACGAGACAACACTGGTTGTGAAACTACTTGCATAACTTCATGAAAACTATCGATACAACACTTTGTGAGAAACTACATGCTTAATTTCATGAACACTAACCATACAACACTGTGTGAGAAACTACATGCATACTTTCATTAAAAGTAACGATACAACACTGGTTGTGAAACTACTTGCTTAACTTCATGAAAACTATCGATACAACACTTTGTGAGAAACTACATGCTTAATTTCATGAAAACTAACGATACACCACTGTGTGAGAAACTACATGCATAATTTCATGAAAAGTAACGATACAACACTGTGTGAGAAATTATAAGCTAAACTTCAGGAAAACTAACGATATAACACTGTGTGAGAATCTGCTTGCTTAACTTCATGAAAACAAACGATACAACACTGTTTGAGAAACTACAAGCTTATCTTTATGAAAACTATGGATACAACACTGTGTGAGAACTCCATGCTTAACTTGATGAAAACTACCGACACCAAACATTTTGAGAATCTACATGCTTATCTTCATGAGAAGAAACGATACAACACTGTGTGAGAAACTACTTGCTTAATTTCATGAAAACTAACGATACAACACTGTGTGAGAAACTACATGCCCAATTTCATGAAAAGTAACGAAACAACACTGGTTGTGAAACTACTTGCTTAACTTCATGAAAACTATCGATACAACACTTTGTGAGAAACTACATGCTTAATTTCATGAAAAATAACGATACAACACTGTGTGAGAAACTACATGCATAATTTCATGAAAAGTAACGATACAACACTTGTTGTGAAACTACTTGCTTAACTTCATGGAAACTATCGATACAACACTTTGTGAGAAACTACATGCTTAATTTCATGAAAACTAACGATACAAAACTGTGTGAGACACTAGCAATACGTAACTGAACTGGCCAGGTGAAGATTTAATGGAACACAATTCTTCTCTAATGAAATAAGGAAAACAATACTGCACATAACTTGTTCATCTAGTGAAGAGAGATAGTAAAGTTAACTTTGAGGTAGCACTTCTGCTAACACAATCTCAGTTTAACAAACATTTCCACAGTGGGTCCCAGGAATGACTTCTCAAGAATAAGGACACCTTCGATTGAACTTCCTGTTCCAACTAATCTGGCTAACAGTATATGCACGTTGTATCATCTAAACAAAGTATCATTCTGATTATACTATAGATAATTCTTCCCAAGTAACACTTAGAAAAGTTTCACAAACACCTTAGATATGTACACATATATATGTTGTGTGTACACATATAAAATGGAGTGTTGTTTCCAAAGGGTATAGATGGTGAAGAAGAGATGAAATTGAATATGTCCCTAGTAAGAGAATAGGATCCACTTGCTCATATCTGCCATTACTAGCAAAACTCAATGTTTATTATGCAGGCTGTTGTTTTATATGACCCCACACCTGTAGGAAGCCCTACTGCAGCATGTTCTGTAAATTATCACAACCACATCTTCCTAAGATTATCAACCATATCATTATGGGTAACACTCTCAAAGATTAACAGCAAGTGAGTCTATTTTCATATTTCTCTATTTACTATTTCCTTGATCAATACTCCCAGCAACAGATGCAAAGAAAGACACAGTTCTTGAAGGCATGGTCCACACAGTAGTTAGGAAAACACATTAACATTAACAAAGAAGCTTCACTGAGTTACAACCTCAGAAGGTCATGCTGTTTTGAATTCTTTGTGATGATACTTTGTTTTATGGTCAGTCAAGTTGATTCCCTGAATTCAAACAGAAAAGTCATACGATCTGTATTCCTGACATACGTACAAGTATTCACAACAGTTCTACAAGCTTCCTTTCTTAAGAGTACACAGAACAACTTTATTTCATTCTATTTTCCCTGATACAAATATGGAAAGGGGGTGTATATAGAAACCAGCATAGTTAGAGGCCTGGTATCTCAACAATGGAAGGAATTATCTATAGATGCTAGCTTTCAACATAAAATTGGAAGTAATATGATATTTGTTAAAAACTAGTTTATAACCTTTGAACATGAATATTGTCATTAGGTCTCTTGATAGATCCATTCATCTACTTTATATTAGGTTAATTGTATATAATTACTAATTTATAAAGAATAGTTATTATCAAATTGCCAATGATACTATAGTGTTATATATATACTAGTAATAATAAATAACTAAAATCTACATTGGGTTATGCTGTGCATTTTAACATCATATCATGTAAATACTTTCAGACTAGCTGTGACAGAGCCAAGAAGCAAGTATCATATTATTTTCATTATTATAATTTTATGTGATTTAGGATATAACCTATAATTCAGGATACTACAATTACTTGGAAAAGGCAACCTGTCAATTAGAACAGAAAAACTGTATTTATTCTATGTCTTTTATATTTCTAGTTTATAAAAATATTCAACAGAAATATTTATGCAGTGTTGCAAAGGTATATGGGAAGGATGTGCTTTAATCCATTAAATACAGGTGAGAAAAGTTGGAGACATGCATATCTTCAATAAGGTTACCAGAAACAAATTGTATTATCCAAAACACACAATATTAGGTTGGAGTGTGGACACAAGCATGGGGATATTTATATTTGAGAATTTATAAATATATTTTGGTTGCATATATATATATATGCATATGTATAAAACAATGTTCAATTTAATTCTAAATCCTCCCAGTTTATGCCAATAATTTATTGAAAGATTTTAATAAAAGTAACCATCTCCTGAAATTTTAAAAATAAAAATCTTGAATGATGTTAATGGTTAGTTTCTTAATTTTCCAAACTCTTTCAGTGAAACCTATTCAATTCTATCAACATTTCATCTCCTGGTAAAAGCTAAAGTGTTCTTGCTCTTCAGATCTCTGACAGCTCACGAAGGGCAATGACTATACTGGAACTAACTGTCCTTAGATACATTATGAATGGACCACATGAGAGGTAGAACAAGAAGAAGCCAATCCAAGCACCCAGGAAGGCACTATGCAAATTCAAGCTTTGCTGACATTCCCAAAAATGTCAGCTATTTTTGGTAAGAAGGAATTTCACTCAAGCCACCAATCATTATGCTATTGCTTTCTCCTTCATTCTGTCTTAACAATAGAGCTTCCTTTGCAAGCCATCTCTCATTAGAACTTGAATATGCTTTGTCTTCAAAAATGTGAACTATAAAACTACACAGTGGTAAATCCTTAGAAAACATGCTTTAATTTTTTTTTTTAAATTTCCCTCAGAAAGCTTCCCTTTCCAGCCAAGATGAAGGGATTGAGATCAGAATTATCATTTGCATGCAGAGTGGGAGACAGGGGTAGGAACTGAATTTCAGGAGATGTGGTGATGTGATTATTCAAGCAAAGTGAGTCTTAAAAAGTAACCAGATTCAGTACCCAGTAAGAGTTGCTAGGCTGAACCTAAAAAGGGGGAACCAGGCCAAGCCCAGTTTGTGCTCTGAGTTATGGAGGTTTGCTTTTCCAACAGCACAGGGCAATTAAGGAAGTCAGAGATGGCAAAAGAAAGAAACCCC